>NC_056743.1:1319625213-1319635213 GCF_019279795.1 Protopterus annectens
CCAGCCCTACACCTAAAAATCCTTTCCATAATGCTACCACTACACATGATGGCTTGGACACAGAACACAAATATTCACAGTCTCACACACACACACACACACACACACACACACACACACACACACACACACACACACACACACACACAGATGCACTCTCAACCCCACAAACAGAGCACATCTATCACCTAACTTAACCTTTACTCTAACCTTAACACTCAAACACATCTATAACCTAACTTAACCTTTACCCTAACCTTAACACTCAAACACAAACACTCCTAGAAATATCCCATTACCTAAATCTTACCTTAATCCTAATACAGACACACACACACACACACACACACACACACACACACACACACACACACACACACACACACACACACACACACACACACACACACACTCATATCCCCTAATGTCAAAACCTGCACTTACCTCCAAAATCCTGTACATTTAAAGAAATGCACATATGTTTATTCATTCATATGTCAGTGACCCGTAAATAAAATAAAAATATTTTAGTGTAATCTAGTAATTGAGATGAATATGTACTTAATATTCTAGTAATACTGCATGAAATAGATAACATATTTTTAATTTAGATTGAATGCAATTACCTTTAAAAATAGCAAGAAGATGGACTAAAAAACAGGGGACTATAACAGATAAGTAATGAAAAGTTAAATGACATAACTGGAAGCAAAGTAATGGAAGGAAGACAGAGGGCATGAAAAACAAAGGGAAGCAGTTAGGAAGAAAGAGTGAGTGAGAGTATATTGTTAAAATTATGTATGTAAAGGTGTTCTTTAAAGGGAGAAAGGTAAGAAGAAATGATACAACAGGGAGGGAATAAATTGTACCTTTGGGTTGGTGAGGGACACCAAACAGGATGAAGGCTTGGCAGGAAAACCCAGAAATAAGTACCTGATTACTTCTGTAAGATGTGTCTTTAGAGAGACTTACTGATGTACCGGAATGTCATGATGACTAATACATGAGTTCATGGCTACCTGTACAGTGCTAGGGCTGGGATCAGAAATCTGGTTTTGCTTCTTATTTTTAATCAGATTAGAAAAGCAGTGTGGTCATTAAGCCACTGCCAGGATTAGTGAAGTGAAGCAGGTTGAGATCAATAGAATTATTAAAGTAATAATTTTAGTGAAGTCCAACAGCTGCAGCAAAATTTGTTAACTAATGTGCACCAGGACAATTAGTGATGTGATGGGTCTCAATAAGATTAGCAGTCGAGATCTGCAGCAAAACTCCTGACATCATGTACTCTACCAGGACTAGTGAAGTCGTGAACCATACAACAAGGTTAATGATATTATATACCGCAGAAGAATTAATGAAGTCACAGGACCCTGACAGCATTATGGAAATCATGATACCTTGAAAGGTTTTATGGCATCAAGGGACACTGGCAGGACTAGTGAAGTCAGGAATCTCCAGTAAAGTTAGTGCTGTCATAGTTTTCCAGCAAGGTCAGTGAAGCCATGTGCCACTGCAGACTTAGTGACGTCTTAGGAGCCCAAAAGGATCTGAGAAATTATATCCCCAACAAAAAAGTTATTACTAGAAAATGTAAATCAAAGTCTACACCAACCGTTTTAAGTTGTGAATATGGTAACAGAGATAAAAGAACAGGAAGTGGGAGCTTTAGAAAAGGGTAGGAGTAAATTGCATAGAAAATTGGAAATTGTGGGAACAATACATGTAGAAAATGTATTGGAGGAGGAACAAGGCTTAAGAGAAGGCAATAATTGAACAGTTTATCTAATGTTGGATCGATTAAATTCTATAGATCATGTTTGATATACAATGTTTGTGAACTTGCTTATATGGTTTTATTACTTTTATATAAATGTTAGCTTGCCTGTGTCACAAGTGATAATTTAATAAAGGTTTTTTTAAAAAAATTCTAGGCCTCATGGTATCAGTGATCCTCATGATACCACTAGCCAAACTACATATGAGAAAAATTCAATGGTCCTTGAAGAATTGTCGGACTCAACATCTTCATCCCTTGGATTTTGAAGTACTGGTACTGGGATTTGTAAAACAGGAACTGCAGTGGTGGAGGGATCAACTGTCTCTGAATCCAGGATTCACATTCCCTCTTCAGACGCCAGTCCAATCAGTCAAGATGGACTCCAGATTTTGTGTGGGGAACACTGTTCATGGGAGTTCAAGCGCAAGGCTTCTGAGGTCCTCAGAACATGCCAAAGCACATGAATGTAAAAGAAATGTTGGCAGTGATTAATGCCTTAAAAGCTTTTCACCACTTATGGACTCCAGATCCTCTTATAATGGTCACAGAAAACTATAATTTCATGTGGTACATGACCAAGCAAGGGAGCACAAGGTCCTACCCCTTTGCTGATTGGCAAAGATGGCTTGGAACCTGGATGTACTAATTTATAATGTGCCTTAGCTGAGGCTCTTTTAGTCAGGCAATTCATTTTCTTGCAGCTTTATTAATTCTTAACATATTGCCAACTACTGCTGGCATTTATATAAAACATCGTCTACATATATTATCCAGGAAAATTTTGTAAGCTGCTGTCTCAATTTTATTTGAGATTCTAACACTACAACAGTTCCTAAAAAACAAAAACAAACTGAGCCACCAAATACTGCAAAGGTTTTAATGGCGTTCTGGTACCTCGGCTCAATGCCTTCAGAGGAATAACATTTTAAACACCAAGCAGTCTTTTTATACAAATTCCCAATTACTGCAATCAAATAATTAGTGAACAATTAAATAATTTACCAGCCTTTAAAGAGCCATATCCTATAGTCATCCATACATATAACAAAGTAGAACCATACACATAATGAGATTAAACATTCAAATTGATGTCCAAATTTAAACCTCTAGGTGTAAGTATTCTACAATTTAATATAAACATTTTTCCAACTCTAATAACATATGCAAAAATACCCCCACCCACTACTAGTGGTTTAGCCAATACACTGAAAACAACCTTCCATCATGTCCCCCATGTACCTGATAAAAATGATCCGCAATAGGACTATCCAACTGCTTATTCCTAACATCACCCAAATGCTTCAAGATGCAAACTTTAACCATTTGCTTAGTCTGACCAAAGTACCATTTGGGAGGGGAACATCCACAGTCTACAATGTAGACCGCACCACAGGAACGGTAGTCAAACCTATCGTTAGTCATGTACCTTTTACCATTTAATACTGGTGCCAGAAATATTTCTCACCCTAGCACAAACCTTACATTTTCCACATTTATACATCCCCATCTGATTACTTATAAGCCGTTTACCTTTGAAACTAAGAATTTATTTTAAATTGCTGTATCTACCATAGGAAAACATGACCTTCTTGGAAAATAAATATCCCAGTTCATCATCACAACAAATAATAGGCCATAAACTATCAAATAAATTCTTCATAACAGATGAAAAAGGAGAAAATTTATTGACAAGAAATATTTGTTCCCCTTCATCGTTACCCTTGCCCCTAAATGGCATATAAATATCATTCCAGTTACGATAGAAGAACCACTAAGGCCATGCTTTACTCTATTTTTAGCTTTTTTAATGGGCACTTCTGAATAGCCTCTCTGTAATAACCTCTCCTTTACTAACATAAATTCCTGTTCAAGCAGATGACTTTCTGAAGTATGTTCAAAAATTCGCTTAAATTCCCCATATGGTAGAGATTCTAATAAATGTGGAGGGTGAGAACTACTAGTATGCAAAAAAAATATTGACCACCATATCCTTTCTATAGGGATTTAATTGTACCTTACTATCACTATCCACATACAATTCAATATCCAAAAATTGAATAACGTGTTTAACAACACAAGTAAATTCCAACCCAAAAGGGTTATTATTCAATGACCTAATAAACCCTTCAAATTCCCTGATGTCACCCTTACAGATAAAAATCAAATCATCGCTATAACATTGATATTTAACAATAGATCTAACAAAAAAATCCATAGTGTACATACAGACATTCTAAAATGGGACATGAAGATTAGAGCATAAGAGGGGTAAGATCTGCCCCCATGGCTGTATATTCCCTTTGTAAAAAAATCTCATTATTAAAAATAAAATAATTATGTGTCAAAGCAAACTCAAGTAACTTTACCAAAAAGGTAGTACCTGGTCCTTCACCCAACAACCTTCCTACTGCCTCTAGGCTCCATCTAGTGTTAATATTAGTATACAATAACTTAATATCAGCATTGTCCCAATAAAAATTATCTTCCCATTTCATACCTTTCACCATTCTACAAAAATCATTTATATGCTTGATATGAGAGGGAATTTTGGATAAATATTTTTTCAAATGACTATCCAAAAATATTCCCACATGTTCCAAAAAACAGCCACAACAAGAGACAATTGACCTTACCAGAGGTTCTATTGAATTCTTGTGAATTTTAGGTAGGGCATAGAAAGTAGGATCCCTTGGCAATTGTATATGTAACTTTTTAACATCTTGTGAAGACAAAAAAGCCAACCTCTCGCCCTACTCTAGCATCTCCAATAACATCCCATTGAATTGTGTTAGGGGGTTATGAGTCAATTTCTCATATTCATCCTTCTTAGATAATAACTCATAAACCATTTTTGATATTGTGATTTCGACATAATGACCCAATTATCTCCCTATCAGGTTGGAAAAATATATAATTCTCATTTCTTTTTTTTTTATTATTTTTTTTTTTTCAATTAAAATAACATTTACATAATATTTTTAAATATCGTTTTATTAAACTATATAAAATATTTAAAATAGCCTGACTTTCAATTATATGCACTGTATGTTATTAAATATAGAATTAACAGATCAGTTATCAGAGATACAATATTGATTACTGCAGAGTGTCCAACAAATCATTATCATTTCTTAACTGCTTTAAAGTTAACCATTCCTGCTTATCCAAATTACATTTTCTATGAGATTTCAAAAATTTAAAATGCTCATACTCACTTTTTTACAGAAAACATTCTCAAAATTAATTAACACTGAAGATCTTTTTGGGGACATAAATCTGCTAGAGTTAGGCAGGTTAGGCATAAAGAGCTTGCCATAACCAGTATGAAAACCTGCATGGCTTTCTTTATCATCTTGCACATATACAGCATTTGACCCATTTTCAACATCAGACAAGTCATTAGCATCATTATTAAAGTTGCAAAACTCATTATCATAAATAGACAAATCCATCAATGAGTCACTTAAATAATTTTCAATAAACATTTGTTTCTGTTCTTTCTGTGCATTAAAAAACACCCGCAAGTGTAATGTCCGGCAAGAAAATGCTTTATATCAAACAGTACACCAGCCAGGGAAGGAAGCTTGATGGGAACAAACTTACTGCCTTTCAATAAAATATTTTCAGTGATCTGTGTCTCATTAAAGTCACTTAAATTTACTATATTCAAGTTAACATTTGTTACAAAAGCAGAAGTATCAGTTCCAAAAACCTTGTTACATACAGTCTGTTGAAGAGACTCCAACCGACATTCAGTTCCATCTATTCCAACCTTTATTTTTTCCACCTCATCTCTTATTTTGTTGAAAACCCACCTGCAACTGTTGTTCTCCATCTGAACATTTAGCTGGCTGTTCATTCATTTCCTCACTCTCAAAAGAAACACTTTTTTTAGTGGCAGTAGTTTCAGTTGACTAATCGGAAGACTTACATACACCACATGACCTAACTTCCATATTTTTCACCTAGGACTGCCCATTTCTCAGCTTTTGTGCTGTTTCTTTTGGTGGTTTTGAGACTACAACAGTTCCCACTGAACAAACATGAGGACCCACATTTGTTGTTCTTGTTCAGAGGATGCCTTTATCAGTATTCAGACTTCATTGATTCAGTACACATCATAAAATGCACTACATCTTGGACCTGAGGCACTTGGTCCACTGTCAAGATTTGCACTGTTTGATACCTTACACACTTCATTTCCCATTCAATGTCAACAGTTACTGGGCTCACACAACCTAGAATGTCAACTATGACCAGTTTAACTCATTCCCTCCAGTACAGCTCTTTTGAGTGTGTACCATTAACCCCAAGTGGGTATAGCTTGAACCTTTAAAAAAATAAAGTTATCACCTTACAGTTCAAACAAATATTCATATCTTTGGAACCATAAGTGTTACTAGAAAACTGTAAATGGCAAACTATTCAGGATAAATTAATTTTTACATTAGTGGCATTAATTCAGTTCAATCCTTTAAAATGGATTTTATAAGCCAGAAATGAAGACTGTGAATATTATTTTTGTAATTTTGCATAAACAGCTTATGATATCTCAGTAACCATTCAAGCAAGACACACACTGCCAGCAGGATTTTCTTCATACAACTATGAGTTTTCATATGAGGCTATGCAGTTCTGTCTGGGTTACCTGAATGTTGAAATATTTAGAGAAATATTTAAATTATTACGATACAAATAAACAGTACACAAATAATATTCAATATCTCTTTAGCTGCATTAGATAGAGGTCAAATATCAATATTGTTGTGTTTGCAATCATGTATGCTTTAAGATAAAATCTTCTGATGCCTTGTTGTAAGAGGTAACTGTAGAAATGCCTGGAGGCACACGCAGCTGTAATGAGTTAAGCTGCACTTTTTTCTTCCCAGCCACTGATAGAACCTCTCAACCAACAGAACCATGTTTCTTTCTCTATCTGTGCTTTTTGAGCAATTTCCTCAGTTAATCAATGTGGCATCTGCTCTCTGGTTGATTATCAGCAGTATATGTACAGCATTCCTGTGTCAACAATTCACAAGTATCACATTTATTAGCAAATATATATCTAATGTGACATTACTTAAATTCCTCTAGCAGCAGTGGTAACTTTGGAACTTTCCCAAATGATTTTCTCTGCTCTTTAAAAGGGAAAGACTGATACTCCAGTTATAACATCATTTCTTACATCTATTTTACTATGTCTGTGTGTCTTTTAAGTCTAGCATTCCCAATATTTTGACTAGTCAAGGTAGAAGTGTGCCTAACTGATGGAATTACAACATGTCCTAAATAACACAGTCCACTCCAATCTTCAGAGCATCATTTATAAGCTTTTTTTCCCCCACGTATATAAAATATAGCTGCCCAACCTGCAAAAGTTAAAATTTTTCTAAATGCAGTACAGGTATCATTACTAAAATGTTTATAACATTGTTCAAATATATTAACAGTCCCATATTTCCAGTGAAATGTTGGTTCTTTCTTTCTTCTCCTCATAGGCAAATGTCAACATTTTGGAGCATGGGTTTTAAGAAAGGATGTTTAGTCAACGTTTATTTAAACAGAGTCACTCTTTGAATCTGTAAGGTTGAACATCTGTTAAACACCTCTGGAAGCACAAATGTCATGCTTAACATCTCGATATATCTCCACTTAGGTTCAAAACTGGCAAATGTCAGACATCTCTGGAATAAAACTGCATCTTTGCTGCATTTCTACATGTATAGACATGAAGATTTATTAGGATCTGCTTCTGTCAGAATTTTCATTCAGGGATATCTGAAAAAGAGTTAGAATCATGCTATTAGTATTTGCATCTGATAATAGTCCTGTTTGTAATGGAAAACAATAAGTTAGTTATTTTTCCCCTCCATTTTACATTTTATATGTTTGTGTTTTTCAGCACTTCTTGGCAGTTGGTATTATATAGTTAAACTTACAATGCCAGTAACTCTACTTTTGTAATAATGTAGGGTTCTACTCAATTTAAGCCCAGTTTGCTTGTATTGGCAAACTGGTGAACCATTACAAGATGTCCTTGTTCCAACTGTATCTCTCTCTTTTCCCAGATCTCATTGTATTTGTGAAAGTCTAAACTGTAGACATATCCAACTTTCTAGACTCTCTCATTTTGTTCAGCTGATGTGGCCTTGAAGTCAGTATCACAATTTTATTTTTTTTTTAATTAAAAGAGAATGAATTCTTGACGTTCTATGAAAGACCTGACCATGTCAGCCATTTGGAAGCCTCTTAGGGCCTGAATTTTACCAATGACAATCTATAGGACTAAGATCTTCTTAGGAACACTTTAGTAACCAAAAGAAAGGTGAGACTCACCCCTTCTGCAGTGTGGAGGCCGTCTCTACTCTGGTGGGGATTTGCGCAATCTTCCACCTCCCATCCCTAGAATGGGAACCCCTGGAAAATCAATATCCTCTTTGCCTCCTCATTCTGCTTTCTGTCTCTCTCTTTCTCTCTCTCTCTCTGCTTTTTACTATATCTTCATTTTCTATCTTCTTTAATCATTTTACTAAGGTTCTAGTAGTCCTTCCAATTCACCCAGAGCTTTGAGTTTAGCACGTTTGTTTTCTTAGCTTTCCAGTGAAATAAGTTTCCTGATCACTGCATATCTCCAAAAGTCATAGCCACAAAAGTAAGAAAATTCAGTGAACTCTACAGGAATAAATAAAAGAATAAAAAGTCACTGGAACCACAAATCACTCTAAAATCTCTTTAATTATCCAGAATAAAATCCACAGATGATCACAGATCCATACAACAAGGTAAAATCCACAGGTAAAAATCACTAGGTATTACAAACTCCTCTTGCAAGTTAGAAACCTTTCACCTAGTAAGTGTTCATCAGGCATAACAGTTGAGTAGGTAACTATGCAACTATTTAAAGTAGTAAGTCACCTGATAACGCATTCAATTAGACCTTCTTTTGAAATTCCACTAATAAAGGCTTTAAAGAAACATTTCCATTCAAGCCTGGTGGTAAATGTGCTCCTAAACAAAGTATCCAGTAAAATTCCTCTGTCTCTGTGTGGTGTATTTTATTACCACCTCGTACGGAGACAGGTATCACTTTTAGTATATAAAAAACTTAAAATTATGATTTATACCTTTTTTTATATGTTTAAATAAGGCATTCACTGGATTTTCCCTTCTAATATCAGAAATATGATTCCCAATGTGCATTTTAAATTTCTGATTAGTTTTCCCTATATAGTATGCTTGGCAAAGTTGACATGTGGCTAAATAAACAAGATTCCTGGTATCACAGTTACCATAATCACTAAGTCTGTATGCCATGCCTGTAACAGGATGAACAAAAGAATTGCAAACATATATGTACATACAGAATGAACATCTACCACATTTAAAGGTACCCTTTTTATTACTTGCTGTAGATATATGTGTTTGTGTTTATTCTGCATAACGGAGCATATTCTTTAAATTTTAACTTCTTTTGTATGTAAAACTCAGTCCACCAGATATAATAGAGCTTAATTCTGGAATGTCTTGCAGAATATCTCAATGTTTGTTTATTATACGTGCCACATTATGTGTATTGTTATTAAACATGAGCACACAACCAGGTGTATTAGCTAACTGCCTTTTAGTATGTTTATTTGCTGTATTACCTGAAAAGATTGGCTTAGCTATGGTTTCCCTCTGTGAAATGACTGCTTTGTATGTTCTCCAGACTTTTAGAGTTGTAACCCCTTTCTGTAAAATCAGAGGCAGCATTATTTAATTGAGATTCCATATTAGTGTTTGAGATGTTTAGTTTAGCTACTTGAAGAAAATGAGTTTTTACTACATTACTAAATATATACTGGAGATGCATACTGTTACGATGTAAGAATGCATTCCTTTTTGCAATTTTTTAATGTAATTTAGTAGTTAATGTTACATCCTTTGCTTTATAAATTATAATAACTAAAAAAATCTATGTTGTCAGTAGATATTGTTGTCTTATAGTGCAAGTATGCAAGAGGTGCATAGCGCAAGTACTCAAATCACTAAGTGATATGCATATGCATAAGAAAAGTAGTGATGAATAGTATAACTATTTAAAAGTTGTTGATACCATAACACCATTTATATATGGGATACCAAAATTAAATGTATGACAGAGTCCCCACTTAGACCAATTGTTTCTGCTAGAGAGTGGGTGACAGAACCAATATCAAAGTTTTTAGACACGCACCTGAA
>NC_056743.1:1319640213-1319790213 GCF_019279795.1 Protopterus annectens
AAATTTTCCACAGGTAAAGATAGCAGTTCACAAAAAGGGGACTCACAATTCTTACTCAATATTATACATGAATGTGTGATCAAAGAACAACATAAGGCTACAGAAGCCTTGTCAAAAAGATGGTCTTGTCCATAAAATAGTGTAGAGGAATCAGACAAACAAGTTAAAGAAATGGTAGAAGAAATAAAAAAGCTTTACAAAATGAAATTAAAAAGAGGAAACAACAACATAAAGTAATATGTAACCAAGCAAGAGAGTTAAAAGAAACTATGACAGAGCAAATGGGACAAATAGTTAATCTAGAAAATGAACTGGAATTTAGGAATCATAAAAAAGAGCACTAAAAACATCTTTTCAGGAAGACATTAGACTAGGAACACAACTAGGTCAAAAAGTTGAGGATAATATGGAAAATGCTAGGGAAAGCTCTCCTAGAAGGAATAAAAAGAGTAAGGCAAATAGCTTCTGTATGAGAATACTGGTGACCAGAACCAGACTGGGACAAATTAGCAAAAATTCCCCTGAAATCTAATTCTCAGTGTAAAGAATATAGCTGCCCTCCAACATCCACCTGCACTCCTTCATTGTCTTCTTCTGCCCCAATGTGGGAAGAAAGCACTGAAGTTAATACTTGGCAGGAAAATGGAACCCATATAAAGAGCCATGGATTGAGAAGAGAGAAAATTTTGAACAAGGGCAGAGAATATTCAGATGGTCTAGAGAAGACCTATATTCTCTGACTATTGCTATGATGTCAGTGGGGAAGAAGGTTATCCCAAAAATTTGGGAAGGCAGAGCTAACTGGAACAAAACTCAAAATGTTTTCAAGATATGTCAATCATATGTGGATGTTTTTAGTGTCTACTGCAATTCTTCCAATAAGTTGTTTTAGGAACTGTTTTATAATTTTTTATTATATTATATATAAGTATGAGATTTCATTCTTCATATTAACATTATTGTATTATATTTTCAAACAGCCCATTTACAAATTTTGGGATACTCTTAAAAGATGAAATATTTATTATTCTGCATAGTGGCATTCCAAAAGACATGTGTGAATGGGTGTGCCTTTGTTGAAGGTTGGGCGTCGAGCTGGCAACTCTGCACCGTGAAAATCTACTAACAATCATTAGCGGACCAGAGTTCCGCTGTGGCGACCTCTAACTGGGAAAAGCCAAAAGAAAAACAACAACAACAACAACATAGATCTTTAGAGCATGATAAAACATTCTGTAGTAGTAACCAGTCCTGAGATGTTAATCTATAAGTTGATGATAAATATTTTGCATCTAAGACTTGCTGATTTTTTATGCAATGCTGCCAGCATATTACATTCTTATATTCCCAAGAATTAAAGATCTCTCTGTGTATCCTATCCAGAAAGTTCTTTGCAATGCTGAAAGGTATTAAAAATATTAACTAAAGCTTTATGTTTATATTCATATTAACAAATTTTCTGAAAACATCAAAAAGATGATTAAATTTAATTTAGTAGGTTTTGTTATATTATATTATATTGTAAGTTTAAACTCAGTGAATACTGTCATTTATTATCTTTATCTTTATCTGTAACTGATGAATTTTATGACAAGTTATTTTCGTTTGTTATTATGATTGAATTAATACATTTCCAATTAGATGTGTAAATAGGATTTATCCAATCTATCACAGTTTTGAGTATGGAAGCCCTTATATAAGATTTGGAAAATTTAGCCCTCCTTGTTCCCATTGCCTAATATGATGTGAGAGCGCAATTCTATTTCTTTTAGAGTACCATAGAAATCTTAACAATATTGAAGTTATTTCATTGAGAAAGCATTTCTCTGGTAATAACAAGACAGCTTGTGCTACATACAAAATTTTGGGAAGTAGTACCATTTTTATCAATTGTAATCTAGCCTCAAAAGTTATAAATATATTATTTCACTTTTCACCAAAGTATTGATCGAGTCAGTCATCTTTTTATAATTGATGTTTAATATCCCTTTTATATTTTCACACAAAATAATCCCCAAATAGTTTAAGGTGGAGACTTGTTCACCAATAATGTGATTCTCACCTAGGAAGTATTGGAAGAAAACTCCAAACAACCCAGCAATGGAAAACAGGAAATCCAGTGGTGTAAAACCAAACACCCCACTCCTCGGCAGTTAAATCACAAGTTTTATTTCACATAAAGCAGACAATAAGGATTGAGAGCTTTTGTCTCCACCCTGGAGACCTCTTCGAGGTGAACTATGAAACCCTTTCACAAAGCTTTTCAGTTGGGAATGAAAAGGAAAATATGACAGTCAATTATATTGTTTGTTCATACAATGATTGAACATTTTTAATTTTACGGAAATGGACATTTCTGATACTTTTTTCAAACTTTTTACAAAGGGTTTCACTTTTGTGCCACATCAAACTCCTTGTATCAGTAATATATTATTGGATATAAAACTCTTTACTAGAAGGTTGAATTTATCTGTGATTTTAGGAAATAATACAAGTGGTAAGGACTCTAAAAGGTTAAAAAGACGTAGTATTTACAATCCACCTCTCCAACATGACATTCAAAGTTTTGAGAATGTTGTGTGTAATGTCATTAGAAGTAATTACCCCCATCATTATAACACTGGTTTGACAAATTTGACAGAAGAAGAAAATAAGCTTCTGGTATCATTAAAAAGTAACAAAAAAGTTAGAATAATGAAACCTGACAAAGGCGGTGGCATGGTCATCATGGACCAGTGGGATTACACGAGGAGAATGCTGAACATACTGAATAATAAAAGTTATAGTACAGTATCTCGTAACGAAATAAATATTGCATATTCTAAAATGTGATTTTACTCTTGAAGATAATTTACTACAAGGGTTATATGATAAAGACTTATTTGAATTCTTTATGGTTAGTAAACCAGTAGTTCCAGCGATTTTCGGTATCCCCAAAATTCACAAATGTGTCACTGATCCCCCTATGAGACCGATTGTGTCTGCACAGGGATCAAAGACACAACCACTAGCCATTTATATTGATGTCAAATTGAAGGGTTATCATTTGAAATACGAGCATTTATTGATTGACTCATGGGATCTATTAAGAAAAATAAACAACATAAATTACAGTGATGAAATTATCTTCGTAACCATTGATGTTAAAGATCTTTTTATGGTAATACCCCATGACATAGGTTTAACATGGTTTGAAGAGATACTTATGGATATGGATACACTCAAACCGGAAGAATTTCGTATTATACTTGAAAATATGGAATTGGTATTAAGGAATAATTTTATTTACTTCCAAGGAGAATATTACCATCAAATCGAAGGAGTAGCAATGGGAGTGGCATGTGCTCCCATTTATGCTAATATTGTAATGCTCTTCTGGGAGAGGAATTATGTTTTTACATCTGAGTACCACCAACACTTGTATAGTTATTTCAGATTCTTGGATGACATTCTAATTTTATGGAAAGGTCAGGAAAAAGATATACATAATTTTATTGAATATATTAATAAGAGTACATCATTTCTGAGCTTCACACATGAGATCCAAAAGAGCACCATTCATTATTTAGATGTCAAACTAATGAAAGATGAAAAAGCGAGGAGATATACATCCGCCTTATATCGGAAAGAGAATTTCTCCAACGCATATTTACATTTTGATAGTGATCACCCCCTTGTACTGAAAAAGAACATTGTAAGGGGTCAGATGATCAGGGCTTCTAGAATGATGAGTGAAGAAGATGAATTTCTGAAAGAATTAACTACCCTGAACAATATGTTTTTACAAAGGGGATATCCGAGTGAATTGATTGAGGAGGCAAAAATATGGGTTATTACATATAGGAATACTAGGTATACCCCACTATTGAGTTGTTCAACATTTAATAGTAACATACTTATACAAAATGAGGGGACTCAATCTAATTCAGAACAGGGAGACCACAACTCCATTACCAATACCCCATATTTGACTTTGACATACCACAACAATATTGACTGGCTGAAGAAAAGTATTAATAGTGTATGGGAAATGTTCAAAACTATGCCCACCAGGGTGGATATTTTTAAGAATAAACTTATTTATAGTTATAGAAGGAATTATAATTTAAAAAATATCTTAGAAAACGGAAAAGAAAGATCTTGTCTTGATAATTCTTCGACTTTGAGCCATAAAAGAGAGACTTTTAGGTGTAATAGATGCCCACAATGCCCGTTTATAGCAGGTGAAAAATCTATTTATTTGCTTAGTCTACATATTACCCTAAAAGCTAGGAAATATAGCAGCTGCTACACCAAAGGTCTGGTCTATTTAGCATACTGTACTTTTTGCTGGTGCTTCTACGTAGGAAAAACTGAGAGACACTTACGTAGAAGAATATATGAACACATTAGAGACATTAACCGCAAAAATGTCAACAATGCACTTTATAGACATTCTATGGTATGTCCCAATGCTAATTTTAAATTCTGGGCCTTGGAAATTGTGGAGAGTCCAGATAGAGGGGGAGACTGGACTACTAAACTATTATACAGGGAAATGATATGGCAGCTTAGACTAGATGCCTGCAATGGCAAAGGGTTGAACGACTGTATATCTATTACACCAGCACTAAAAATACTAGCATTAGACCCCAAGAAACACTCATAGTGTATAACATAAAATTAATTAATTATTTTTAAATATTTTTAAACATTTTTAACATTAACATTAGTTTGTGCAATATTTGTATTGTAATTTATGTTTTTCATACATAAAATACAGTTGTTATACTTGGAATATCCATACTCCACTATTTCACTTTGAGTGACATTTATAAGAGAAAAGATTTCAAAGTTTTATATGTTTACATAAATATATATGTATTGTATGGTTTTTATTTATAAGTAATTAATTATACATATATATATATTTTTTAATAACTTCTTAACTTTTCAACAATATTTTTATATCTTATATATTTTTTTTTCACATATTATAGCTTCAAGCAAAAGATATAAGAACAATTCAATGGTTATATGTAGTCCTTTCATTCCTGACAACATATTTGCATTTTTGAACTTGCATTTAAGCTTTAAAGACTGTTATATTTGAAGAATTTTACTATTCATGTGGGTGGTGGCTTAGGTCATTTAACTTTAATTGTTTGCAAAGTTTTTTATTTTGTTTAATTGAATAATGATCAATTTACTACATTGGTATGTGTATAAATTTGTATTGTTTGCTTGTTTTAATTGATTCTGAAGAGGTCTCCAGGGTGGAGACGAAAGCGCTCAATCCTTATTGTCTGCTTTATGTGAAATAAAACTTGTGATTTAACTGCCGAGGAGTCGGGTGTTTGGTTTTACACCACTGGATTTCCTGCTTTCCATTGCTGGGTTGTTTGTTTGGTGATTCTCACCTACTTGTATTCCCTTTTTTGCTCAATAACAAGAATTTTGATTTGGATTTATTAAAATGGAGACTTGAGATCTTATGAAACTTCCCTATTAATAAATCTACTTCATCTAAAACTTCTTTTGCATTAGGTCAGGTAAGAAGTACGTCATGAGCAAAGAGCATTATTTTAGAAATTCAAAAATCACAACCAAGTCCAATAAAACCTGAATCCACGACAAAAAAATTGTTTATTCACTGAGTGCTTTCATCTGAAAGTAAAATTAGACTTTTCAGAGTATAAAACATTGAACACACACTTCCCTTAAATACCTCTTTCCTCCTAAATCACATGAAAGACATCAATTAAGCATTAAAAACACATTAACAATGTATTACAAACTAAATTACACTAAAATACATGAAAAAACTAGACTGTGTAATAATATATATGTATTCCTAAAAGTATAAATTACACTTGATAAGATTTTAATTTTAGAACACTTTCTATTGACATAAAATCATTCAACCCTGGATAATGGTTTGCATTTAACCTAAGTTGCCATAGAAGTTCCTGTTGCTCTAAAAGATCCTCCCAGGGCCCTCCCCTTGCAAGTTTAGGGACTACATCTAATCCAAAAAAATGAAAAAAAAATGTCAGCTGTTGCAACTGATGTGTTTGGCAAGAGAGATGGTAGTTTTATTTTTTTTAATATCCAGTGTATGCTCATATATACATTCCTTAAACTTACACTGGGTCATGCCAACATAGAACTCAGGGCATATTTGACATAGGGCCAAATAAACCACACCAAAAGAGTTGCAATTACAGTAGACATTTGCCTTAATTTTGTGCCCTTTAACAACAACATTGTCAGAAACCAATAAATGTTTACACTCTGAACAGGCACTGCACCTAACCGTGCCTGTTTTTTTTTCTGTGTTGGAAATTTAAAAGTTTCTCCTTGTTCCATATAGTTTTTTATTGTTTTCCCTTCCTATAAACAATCATAGGCTTGTTGACAAATTTGCCAATAGTACTATTAAACAGGGAAAATATAGACCAGCTCTTACACAAAATATTTTGGATACTAACATCTTCATTTTACAATTCAGTAATAAAAGATGTAGTGTAATCCTTACCAGGTGTCTCAGTTCTACTTGAGGACCCCCCCCCCAAGGACTGTGGTGTAATGTTAATAAGGGGAAAAATTTCCCCTGAATTTCTTTTATGAATAATGTCAAGTCTCACCGAGTCTATAAGAGAGGGGAGATGCCCTCTTGCAAGAAACATATCTCTTAACAAAGTGCCTTCAACCTCAAAAGTGTCATTGTCTGAGATCATCCTTGCCAACCTGATGTACTGACCTTTAGTAATCCCTCTTTTCTGAAATTCAGGGTAATTACTGTTATAATGTAAATACCAATTACAGTGTGTAGGTTTCCTATGAATAGTTGTGGTGAGGGAATTATGATTTTTGCTGACCTTAACATCCAAATAATTCATAGAGGAACCATCAAAAGTATGGGTGAATCTAAGAAATGGGGTCGTCAAATTCAAATATTCAACAAAAATACCAGTTTCTTTGGGGCCACTGTCCCAAACAATAAATATATTGTCCCAGTATCTAAGGTAAAGTTGCCATGGGTTAATGGTAAACTGATTAAATAAAAATAATTTTTCCCACTGAATAAGAATGATGTTGGCAAAAATTGGCATGCAGGAAGTCCCCATGACAATCCCTTTCACCTGTTGAAAATCTTGTCCCTCTAAGTAAACAAAAATTGTACTTCAAAACCAGTTCCATAAACAAAGTGAGAATACTGGTTTCATTGTGATCAAAATCTGTAGATTCATACAAAAATTCTCCAAACCAGAAAAGCCGAACATAATGGGGTATAACATTAAAAAGCTCCACTACATTGATAGTAAAAAAATGGTACTTTCCAATAGTTTAAGATTTGTAATTTTCTGCAGGAAATCCCATGAATCTTGACACAAGTGAGAAAATGGTGCCACATATTTTTGTAATTTTATATCAATGTACTTTGCTAATGGAGTGTTTTAGAACTACTAGTGCTGATGACTGGCCTCATGGTGGGGTCAATGGTACTTTTATGGATCTTAGGGAATCTAAAAATTGCAGGTATCACCAAAAACTTCACATGCAAATAGTCAAAAAACCTGGGTCACTTTGCCCTTGATCAAGGAGGTCTTTGAAAAAATTAATCAATCTTAGTGTATATAACATGAATATAATTTAAAGATACCTCCTCATAAAATTCACTATCTAAAACAAAAACGTTCATTCAGTCAATGTAATCTATTCTGTTCATGACAACAACCCCCCCCCCGCCTTGTCGGGTTTCATTACCCTTATTTTAGTGTTTTTGGCAATCTCTGACAGTAATAACATTTTCAGGTTTAGACATGCCAGGAGAAAAAAAAATCAGCCTTCTGCTTCGTACAAAGAGCTCTCAAATCGAATTCTACAAGCTTTTCAAAAAGAAGTAACAGTATTTAAGGGTGTGTGTGTTCAATGTTTTTTCACTCTGAAGAAGTCTGATTTTACTTTCAGACAAAAGCACTCAGTGCATAAACAATTTTTTGCCATGGAATTCTAGTTTTCTTGGACTTGGTTGTGCTTTTTGAATTTTTGGTGTCTTGTGGTTCCTAGTTTTAGCATTATTTTAGAGCTATATTAGTCATAAATATTTATGCCTTTATCTTTGGGTTACTGTGTATTAAGATAGCAAGTATCTCTATAGCTAATGCAAATAAAATAGGTGACATGGGGCAGCCTTGCTTGGTACCTCTAGTAATCTGAATTGCTTCAGAAGTAAAAGGTCCTATTTTAACATAAGCTATTTTCATAGATATTCTTTATAAGTGTAATAAAAGAGAGGAGAAAGACAATACATTCAGAATTTTAGTTAAATAATCCCAAATTAAGGAATCAAAAGCCTTTTCTATGCCCAAGCCAATTATCAAAGCTTCTTGATTTTCTCTATTTAAATAGTCAATTGTCAGTATCCTTTTAAAGTTGTCGTGTGTGTGTCTATTTTCTATAAATCCAGATTGATCATTATTGATTATTTTGGATAATGGGACTTTTATTCTATTTACCATAATTGACATGAATATTTTATATTCATTATTCAGCAAAGATATTGGTCTATAAGAACTACAATAGCTGGAATCTTTATTTTCCTTTAAAATAGGGGTGATTAAGGAATATGTCCATGAGGGGGAATTATTGCATGTGTTTGAATTTCAAATAATGTTTTAAGTAGCGGTGAAGTTATGGATGTGAGAAAAAGTTTAAATAATTCTATTATTAAACTGTCTATCCCTGGATCCTTACCAGGTTTACTTTCTTTAATCTTATCTGTAATTTTCTTGTATGTAATTGGTTTTGCAACTCTATTTTTAGTTCTTCAGGAATTTTTTTAATGTTAGGAAATATAGTTTATAGATTCAAACGTTCCACTACAATATTTTTACTTTTATAATGTTCTGTATAATGATTTTTAAAAGCATCCAATATATCACCTATTTCAGAAAATGTCTTTCATTTTCCCTCATGTAAGATGTTAACAATAGAAATAGCCTTAGATTGCTTTTAATTTTCAAGGATAAATGATGTAAATGCTTTGGAGATGTAGCATAAGAATTTATTCTTAATCTTTCCATGGCTAAATTAGTTTTATGGGTTAATATTTCATTATATCTTTTGTTTAGAACTTCTAATTTATTTTTGTTTTCAATCGAGCTGGATTTGAATAATAATAAGAGTTGATTTTGCAATTCCTGTTTATTTTTGTACCAACTAAGGGTTTTACCATATATATATGTAGGCTTTTAGTGAGTCGCATACCATAACTATGTTTACTTCTGATTTGTAATTAGTGTGTAGAAAGAATTGGATTTCAGTGATTAACCATTGCTTAAGTTCTTTAATTTTTGTAATATACGAAGGAATCCTGGAGGTAAATATTAACAGTCTAAAATTAATTTGAATCTTCAGAACAAGAGAGTTATGATCTGAGAAAGGACATGGAATTACTGAGAAGAATAAGATTTTTGAATAAAAATCTTGGGAAACATATATTTTATCTACTCTGATTTGGGTATCAAATCTATAATATTGATGAGAAAATAATAATTAATTAATTCATATAGTACTATATGTAGCTCTTAAGTTAAACATCTCAGTCCATTTTTTAAACGTTTTGCAATAGATGATAAACGTGGGGATTTTTTGTTTGTCAGTTCAGAAGCATCAGTGATACAATTAAAATCTCCACCTATTATGTTACCTTTAGAAATTTTTGTAATAAGGTCTAAATGTTTCTTGACTGTTCCCACCCAAATACCAGCAAACCAATATGTTTACTAATATCCACATTCTGTTATTAAACTTCAATGTAACAATAGCTACAAGTCCATCATTATCTACATGTTTGTTTACAATTTCAGGACTTAAAAAAATCTTTTTCCATAAGACTGCCCCCCCCATCTTTGATTTATAAGAGGAATAGGTTAGAGTTATGTATTTACTAGAGTTCCAAACAAAGTTATCATTCATTTTAAAAAGTGTTTCTTGCAAAAAGATTACTTGGGCTCTATTTCATTTTAGAATGATGTTATTTCTATTAAGCCCTTGTTATACAAAAAAGTGGAGTTAATGAAATAATGTTACACAGAAATATGTACATACACATTTACATAAAATATCTAAGATATATTTATTTGTTTTTATAAGGACTTTACACTTTGAATATATATTTTGAATGCATATTTATGAATTTTATATGTTAATAAGATGAATCACCAGGTTTTAATGATTTAATGATGTAATTCACTATTTAAGGGGAAATTTTGGAGGGAAAAAGTTAGATTCTGATGAAATCCCTGCTTGAGAGGGAAGAAAGTGCTCAATCATCTGTTTTTAAGGATTTTACAATAAAGGAAATACTTTGAATCCAGTTTGCAGTAACAGTGCTTTGTTTCGAGTATTTTAGATATTTTAATAGATTGGATATCTTATTTGGATTATTTAAGCCATTAGTACTTAAAGATAGTAAAGTTAGGTCCATGTCAGATTACTTTAAAAGAAAGGTTTGTTTTGTTATTATTTTTAATATACAAGTCTCCTCCTCTAGTATTAATTCTATAATAATTTGCAGATTTCCAACAATCTTGGTCAAGAATGTTTCTTTCAAGAATACAAATAGAAAAAAACTTAAGTCAGGTTTATTGAAACTAAAAAATGATTTAAATAATAACATACTTACTGATATTAAACTAATGTAGTCTTTGATCCATACCAGACATGGAATGAAGATCATTCCTAGTCCAACAAATAAAAATAAATTTGTTAAACTAACTTCCCTAAATTTCTTTCTCATTTCTTCTGAGCTCCATACCAAATCATTAATTATTAAGGGAGACTAATTTGTGAATAAGATGACGTGTAATATTTTATTGTCCATCTTATCAGGATGTGTAATTTCCTATGTTAAAGTAGTTTTGTGTCAATAGTAATCTGTTATATCAAATGTATTAATGATATACAAATAACTAATCTATTATACAGCTTGAATACAAAGAAAAGAAAAGATTAGATCTTAATTTTTTGTGGTTCAAGAAGAAATTTGTGAAAACAAACATTTAAATCATAACTACTTTATATTAATATTGTACATTTATTTTCATCAGTTAACCTATATACTCTATGAGATTTTTGTTTGATGGTAATTTAACTGAGTGGTCGGCCCTCAATCATTATGAACAACAACAACACAGCATGTGTTTCTTAATTAGATTAAGTATTAAACAAATTTAATAAAGCATCTGATGTTTCCATTTTTTACATATTAAATATAAATAGTATCTGAGTTTCCCATAAGAAGATGTAAGTACATTCATATATTAAATTATATTAATAAGGATCCAATATCCTTGTTAACATGAATCAAAATACATGAAGTGACAGTATATGTATGATTGCTTCCTTAGTGTTTCTTTTTCATATCATTGAAACTATTAAAATATTACAATAATAATCTTTGTTCAATCAATGAATTGATATGACAAATAGAGAAATCAAATGACATACTCAATAAAACATATGTAAAATAGTCAGTTACATCTAAGTATACATTCAAAAAGTCTCTATCTGTTATGGGCTATAACCAGGGGTGCACTATGCCAGGATAATCCTATGGCTAGGCTTGTAAAGGCCCCAGGGCCATTAGCCTAGTACACAACTATGAACTTAAGTGCAGATATGCATATGGTTATTAGTATGTATGTGAATATAGGCATATGTGTGCCAAATTTGTATAACTGTCATATGTAACCAGCTATTTAAATTATTTGTATTAACAATTCTTAAATATACACAATATAACTTAACATTTCAAATCAATTTTTCACAATTTGCAAACAGTAGTATAAGAGAACTAATTAGCCAAATAAAGACAAGAAATACCACAATTGCTGGCAAACCTAGGCATAAGAGCTCCGTAGCACCAATCTCAAATTCAATAAATAAATAAAAATATCAATCGAACACAGTGCTGCAGAGCTGCCAAAGGTGAAAAAGTCACAAATTCCAAGCAAAAATGTGTTTAACTCTGTCTGTAAAAACCAGTTCATAAAATCCAGTTCATGGAATCCACACACAAGGAAACGTTCGAACACATGTTTATTCAACAATGGTAGACTTGAAGAGACTTTTATGTACCAATCAAAGAGTTATGGGTAAGATACAGGCAGGTTATACTGAACTGTGCATGTCGTGTAAATTTTGTGGTTACATAAACACTGCTGATGTGTTTTATCACCCGGATTTACACAAGAATTTTTGGTTTAGGGGGACCTACAATTGTATGACTCCACATGTGGTATATCTAGCGGAGTGTGAAATCTGTGGCGTGTTTTACTTTGGGAGCACCAATAGACCATTACGTGATCGAATGAGGGAACATTTATATAACATCAAGAAAAGTTCCCCATTCAATGCCCTGTCTAAACATGTAACTGAATGTGGAGCTGAGCATAGTTTTAAGTTTAGGGTAATAGAAGCAATTCAACCAAGCCTTAGGGAAGGAGATGTTCGAACATACACTGAATATAGGGAAACTTGTTGGATAATTATTTTGAGAGCAGACAGAGGAATGGGTATAAATAAGAGGGCTTCCATTAAGCCTGTGTTAAAGAGGAGAAGACTATGTAAATAAATGAATGACAGGCATTTTATGTTTTATATGTAATATTCAGGTTTTTCGTTAGTTTTTTCATAGATAGTTGGTGTATTTATAGATAGATTTTTATAAGTTAGATGTTTTACTTGTTTTAATATGCATTTTGGGTTTTAAATTGTTTTACATTTATATATACATCCCTTTAGCATTGGATGTATATATCTTTAATGCATCTTAATTGGATGATTAGTATCCCTTTATATATGTGCTTTTTAGTATTGTATGTGTTTGGCTCCTAAGTAAAAGCGCTTACCATTGTTGAATAAACCTGTGTTCGAACGTTTCCTTGTGCGTGGATTCCATGAACTGGATTTTATGAACTGGTTTTTACAGACAGAGTTAAACACATTTGTGATTGGAATTTGTGACTTTTTCAGCTTTGGCAGCTCTGCAGCACTGTGTTCGATTGATATTTTTATTTAATTAGCCAAATAATTGTTGAAAGATGAAACCCCACAGATGACAAACTCTGGTTAATAAAAGTTTCATCATACACTAGTACTCTATATTGTTTAGTTGTGTAGGTCTACTGATGTTTGAAATGTTTAGATTCATCAAACGACATTACCATGGGGTACTGAATAAAACATATGAAAAACAGTCAGTTACATCTAAGTCTACATTCAAAAAGTTTCTATATGTTATGGGCTATAACCAGGGGTGTACCTAGAACACAGCATAATAGATATACATAATCATTAGAAATTGAGTGATTTAAACATGAAAAACTATTTGTCAGTTGTTTAAAATATCAAAGATTAGCCTTTTCATTAATAATATTAGCATATTTCCTAGATTATTACTCTAAGTAAAGCAAGTCATGACTTATGTAAGGCATTAAAAAGCATTGAGTTATATACAACTATTTAATGTTAGCTTGAGTGAAACACACTACCTGAATAACCACATATTGCTGTCTGTACCACAATAATAAATAAATAAATACAGGAGAAATATATAGAAACCATATAAATATTCATACTATCCATTCAATTATCTATACGGACATAAAGAGACTTGAATAAAAAGAGTTTGTTCAGTGCTATAAGGGTATGCAGTATAGATCCTACAAGAAAATAATGTACTTCCTACCCTTATATTTGACTGTGTATGATTAATTAAATATAGGATATAGTTTTCAAATATTAGTACGTGATTTTATGAATATTTTTATTAGGACACTTCATAGTAACCCATATGGATGTCTGGATAACCTTCGCAAACACTCTGTTTTTAGCTAAATTCCCTGGTTCCTCTGAGAAATTTTTAATAGCCAATCATTGGCTTTGGTACATGTAGCTATAGCAACCCTAATCAGATATTAAAACTCAGAGATAAGTTAACTGAAAAAGTTAAGCCAGCTCATGAGTTTTCCTGAGCACTAAAAAGCTTTACCTCTAAACAGTCTCGAGAATTTTGTTTTCCCGCTTTCCCATTTCCAAACTAAGCACTATCAACAATCCCAACTGCAATCATCCCCAGAGATGAGCTATGACTCTGGAGTCCTCTGGCTCATCTAAAAAAAACAAACAAAAAAAACAAAAAACAAAACAAAAGATAACCCATCCCTCCTACACTCAAGTTAATCCAAACACAAATCACTAAATTGAAGTAATGAATCACAAATCATGCAGACACCCCGTGCCCTCGGAGCCTCTCAGGGGGATCTGCCTCTGATCCCGGATGGCTGTGCAGAACTCCCCTCGGCGGCCGAGGGGAAGGCCCGCCCTCATCGTGACTTCAGCGTCCCGTTCCTTTCCAGTCCAGAGCTCCGCGGGTTCCATCTCCCCCAGATCTCCTGGAGGCTGCCTGGCCAGGCCATTTCCCTGTGCCCTCGTTGCCTCTCAGGGGGACCTCCCTCCAATCCTGGCCAGCCCCGCGGAACTCCCCTGAGCCACAGAGGGCCAAATCCGCTCTCATTGGGACTTCCGCGTCCTGCTCCTTTCCGGTCCAGAGCTCCATGGTCCCTGTCTCCCCCAGATCTCCTGGAGGCTGCCTGGTCGGGCCATGTCCCCGTGCCCTTGGAGCCTCTCAGGGGCCCTCACTCCATTCCTGGCTGGCCCCATGGAACTCCCCTCTGCCGTGGAGGGCCAGATCCGCTCTCATGAGGGCTTCTGCTTCCCACCCCTTTACCGTCCAGAGGGGTTCCGGGGACTTTGTGATATTTCAGGGATGCCATCAGGTCCCAGCCGAGGTTGGACACCTTCCCCCTGCCCAGCAGGAGCTCTAGGGGTCCCGCGGACTCCCACTGGTCGCTCCCTTAAGGACTTCCACCTGGAGGGGGCAGCAGTCATGACCCTCTCACCCGGCCAGGCACGCCCTCCCCGGCCACTTTCCACCTCCCTCCCCCTTCCAGACTTCCATCCCAGAGGGGACCGTGTTCCGGACCCCCCTCACGCAGGTGGGAGCTCTCCCAGCCCAGCCAATTTCAGCCCCTCTCTCCCTTCCAGACTTCCATCCCGGAAGGGGCCAAGGTCCAGACACTCCTCACCCAGGTGGGAGCTCTCCAAGCCCGGCCGATTTCAGCCCCTCTCTCCCTTCCAGACTTCTGTCCCAGAGGGGGCCGAGGTCCAGACACTCCTCACCCAGGCGGGAGCTCTCCCAGCGCAGTTGATTTCAGCCCCTCTCTCCCTTCCAGACTTCTGTGGGGAGGGACCCCTCCGGGCTTCCACTTCTACCAGGGCGGGAGAGCTCTTCTCCCAGGTTAGATATCTCCTGGAGGCTGCCAAATCATTCTGTGTCCCCTATGCTCTCTGAGCCTTTCAGGGGGACCTCCCTCTGATCCTTCCTGGCTTCGTGGAACTCTGCTGGGCTACAAGACCTCAAACGGTCATCCGGGCTTCCGTAACTCTGGTTCTGCCCTTTGCCCTCCATATAAGGCTTTCAAACTCACAAGGGAGATGGCCTGGGATCCCAGCATCTCTGTGCATTTCACTGCTCATGTCTGGTTCTCTCCCCCACTGCACCGGGTGCCATCGAACCTGCTCCGATCCGAGCCTCCTGGCCCATGGCCCCTCACCCCCTGCATGCTGCCATTCGCAGGGCCTTGTCCCCTCAGTGCAGGGTGGAGGATGGACCCAGGTGCGAGATGTCACGGTGGCCATATCTCCGCACCCCTGAGGGCTGGAAGGACAGGATCACAGACCTGACTTCCGGGGGAGGCGCTTGGCCCACTCACACCATCCTCCGACTCCCCCCGTCGGCCTCGGGTGTGAGATGCTTCGGTGGCCATATCTCTGCACCCCTGAGGGCCGGGAGGACAGGATCAAGGACCTGGTGTCCTGGGGAGGCCCTCGGTCCACCCGCACTTTCTGCTGACTCCCCAGGCTGGCCCTGGGTGTGAGATGCCTCAGCGGCTGTATCTCCGCACCCCCGAGGGCCGGGAGGACGGGATCAGAGGCCTGCTGTCCCGGGTAGGCGCTTGGCCTGCCCGTGCCATCTGTCGACTCCCCCGGCCGGCCGCAGGTGCAAGATGTTTCAGCAGCCATATCTCCACACCCCCAATGACTGGGAGGACAGGATCGGGGACCTGGTGTCCCGGGGAGGCCCTTGGCCCGCCTGCACCATCCGTTGACTCCCTCGGCTGGCACTGGGTGTGAGACACTTCAGCAGCCATATCTGTGCACCTCCAGGGGCCAGGAGCATGGGATTGGTGACCTGGCTTCTGAGGGAGGCCCCTGGCCCACCCACACCATCCATCAACTCCCCCGGCTGACCCTGGGTGTGAGACGCCACGGCAGCCATATCTCCGCACCCCTGGGGACCGGGAGGATGGGACGCCCCGAGCCAGCTTCCTGGGATGGCCCCATGGCCTCTCCCAGGGACCAAGCACTAATCCGTCAAAGCCACAACACATGCTATCATTTAAAATCATTGCATTCTCTTTACCTCCCAACACAAAGATACCATCCTGCTCTACATGCAGCCACCCACCAATGAAGGCACAAATCTTACTTTATACCTAGCCAAAACATAAATCCATTTCAATATCACCACATAAGCTCACCATCAATCTTATCCTCCCCAGTCAATGCAAAGTGCTGCATCTCAATCCTCTCCTCAAGAAACAGGCAACAGAAAAAACATACAGCAGTCTTCATAGATGAATTCAGACGGCTGTTAGTAATGTCCAGGTTTAATGTGAATGATTGTGTTAACATATGCAGGGCATTTTTAAGCCATGGCAGAACTTTTTATATAGTGAATGTGCTCAAGATGCTAAATATGTACAAGTTAAGACCTGACACTCATTCTTTGCTGAAACCAGGCAATTGCAACACTGACAACGCAATCTCACTTCACAACCACAGCTCCTCCCGGTTCACAGGTTCAAGTGCAGCATACTCAGAAAAAGCCATCCATTCAAATATTCCACAATGTCAGTTGCAACTCCATATGAGGATCACAACACACAATCCCACCACAATAATTGAAGAGGTTAAATACCACAAAAAACAAATATGCATCATTAAAGAGCAATAGATTTAGATATTATTCAAAAGCAACACTCTCTCAGATACCATCTGCAGCCATACATTACTTCCACAAATACCTGTCAAAGCAGAAAACAACTCATGTCAACATACAAGCAGCTATAGCAATCTAGACTTTCACATTGGTGGAGTCTATTCACATTGACAGCATACATTCATCTTAACTCTGAAATGACTTATTTTCACATTAACTCTACAAATCAAACCAAACAGAGATCCAGTCATGACAGTACTTACTAACAAGATAATTTCATTTACTAAAAGATTTAAATAAATCAGAAGAACTTTAAGGGGCTCTCATCTAATAAAGACTGTTTACCCATTTAAGCCTATAAACATTGAACAGTTTGCCATTCAGCTTTACCATTAAATTAAATGAAAATAAAAAGAAAGAAATTATTACTACTAATTAATAATCAAATAGATCATACATTTTCCCCTGCATATATGCAAATATATATACAAGGATAGAACTTACTTTTGAAATTATAAGCCATATATGTGTATCAGTTATAAATCAAGTTGCAGTAGATGCTTTGAGAGATTTGGCAGGGATAGCTATCTTAGATTCAGTTTTTTGTTTTTTTATTTTTAACATCAGTCCAGGAATTCTTGTCAGTAGTTCTCTTCAAGGAAGGAGATGCCCATTCCATATCTTCAGGTATAGATATGATATTATTTTAATGAATGATGAGGCTTCTTTTAAGTTGTTAAAGGTTCTCATTTCATTTAGATGTAATATTATGATTCTTGCAGGAAAAGCCAGCTGAGTCTTAATGTTGTTTTGCTTTAGTAACTTAATTAGTGGTCATGCCTTTTTCCTTTGTTCCAATACTCTAGTAGAGTAGTCATTATCAAATCTTATTAAATTTTGATTATATTTTAAAGGACTTTTCCTCCACGCTGTCTTTAGTACTAGCTCTTTGTCCATAAAAGATAAAAACTTTATTACAATTGATCTTTGGCAGTATAGAAGTTGAAGTTGAAGCTGGCTTTCCTAAAGTTCTGTGAGCCCTTTCAATGCCAAACGAGAAACCTTTTTTTATGTCTAAGACTTCTGGAATCCATGAGTTTAAAAAGAAATAATGTCTCTCCTTCAGCTTTCTCAGGCAAACCAAAGATTCTGATGTTTGTCCTTCTCTCCCTGTTTTCTAGGTGATCCACTTTATTGAGAAGCCAAGTGTTTTGTTTGAGGAGAATATCTTTTTGAGTTTCTTCTTCCTTAAGTCTTCCCTCAATATCATTTAAAGAGGCCTCTATGCTTGTTATTTTAGTCTGATGTTGAAGCATTTCCTTAAATACATCTGCTTGCTTTTGACAGTTTTCCCTTAAAATTCTGTAAATTCTCTTTAAAGTCATCCATTTTCAGTGACAGTTCTTGCAATGCAGTTCCTTTTTTAATGTCAGTTCAGAGTGGGAATTCTTTGAGTTGCCCATTTCCACAAGTTATCTACTAGTTCTCTCCTCTCCTGCACTTTTACTAGCTTATTAGTCTAGCAATTTACCAGACTTCTTGTAGAAATTATTGTAGCCTACAAATGTGCTACCAGCACTAAATGTTCTACAAGGAAACAGATTCAGTACTTATTATTAATGCCCACCCCTACAGGCATGTCTAAAGGTCAGTTCCCTGTGCTTTCTCCTATTAACCTGGTGAACTTGGGCATCCTGAGGCAATGTAGCAACTGCCTCATGTACACTGACAATCCTTTCCTCTTACCACCCAACACTCAGACTTGTGAGAGATGCACTTATATATATATATATATATATATATATATCCAAATTTGAAGCCACACACTCTTCAGCCAAGACCGGAATAGCTGGTCAAGAGGAGAAGTCAACACTTGCACACACCACATGGAACACATAGCCCTCCAGAACACACAAAAGCACTGGCTTCACATAAAAACACAAACCACACACCCACCTTCGCAGAGGCTCTCAATAAAAATCTACCCAAACAGCAGAGACTTCCAAGGCAGAAATGCACTCGACTACCACAACACAACACTAATAATGAGGCACTTAACTCTCCTAAACAGTGTGCTACTCAACCAAAGCCCCTAAGGAAAAACAGTATACCCCACACACTAGTCATAGGTGCCTCGATAGTGAGGCACACTAATGTTCCACTCACTAGGTTGAATAAGGAGAAAGTAACAGTCAGCTGCCTGTCAGGTACCAGGATCCATCGCATAACGCATGCACTCAGGTCAACAACAGGTACAAATATGACTCAGTCATTGTACATGTGGGTGTGAATAACCTGAGACATACTTCCCTGGACTACATGAAAACATGGAGGAGCTCTCGGATTATGTAGCCTAGGCAGGTATGACCCTAGCCCTGAGCAGCATCCTACCATCACCCAGAATTATACCACAGTACAAGCAGAAAATGATTGATTTCAACAATTGGCTAAGTCTCTGGTGTCATTCTAAGGGGATCTAGTATCTGTCTGGCTGGGATGACATGACTGACAGACCTTGATGCTTTGCCAGAAATGACCTGCATCTGTCACCCCTGGGCTTCTGGACACATGCCAAGGCTCTTGCCACCCCTATAGTGCCTTTTTTAGGCAGTATTCCAAAGACTAAATTACCACCATAACAGCTACAAACAAATGCAATCTGAGGGTCATGCTGCTTAATGCTAGAAGTCTAAATCTCAAAATGCAATCAAAGCACTCCTTAAAATGGAGAACATTGACATTTGTGCAGGAACAGAGACCTAGTTCATGGCATCCGAAAGCACCCCTACACTACCAGGCTATAACTCTTTCCACAACTTTCAGCCCCAGAACTTGGACCGAAGCTCCAAAGGCAGTGGTGTTTCCATATTCATAAAGGATGCGCACACCTCCAGACTGGTAGCTCAACATAACGCATCAAAGATACTTCAGGTACAGTTAACATTGGGTAAGACAGAGATTCAGGTCATAGCCTGCTATAAGTCCCCAACCATGTCCCAAGACTCACACTCCACATTCCTAAGCACCCTGGAGAATATTAGGGTCCAACCTAACACTCTCATACTAGGTGACTTCAACTACTCCTCCATTAACTGGGAAAACTACTCATGAACCAATACACTTGCCCAACGTTTCCTGGAGTTCATTAATTCCAATGCCCTAGAACAGCTCATTCTTACCCCCACTAGAGATCAACATCCTTGACCTGGTCATTACTAACATGGGCGACCGTTGCTCTACACCAATAGTCAGTTCCTCCCTGGTTAGATCCACCCACAAACTAATCACCTTGGAAATCCACATCCCTCCCACCCAGCCCCCACCCCCACAGCCACAGTTTCCTCCTTCTGTTGTAGAGTTTGTTTATGGCAGGGGACAACCAGATTGACTTCCCTTTTTTAGAGGAGGGCGTCTTGGTTCTATTGGGTATGGCGAGATCCATAAATTTGTGTGCATGTTCGTACAGTGCATTGGTGAATGATTTGACGGTCGTGCACTATGAAAAACTTCTCCAAAGTTAACTTTGGGCTCCTAAAAACAGAGGTGGCTAACTTCATGGCACCCGTGCAATTGGAGAACAATTGCATGACCGTCGAATCATTCACCAATGCACTGTACGAACATGCACACAAATTTATGGATCTCGCCATACCCAATAGAACCAAGACGCCCTCCTCTAAAAAAGGGAAGTCAATCTGGTTGTCCCCTGCCATAAACAAACTCTACAACAGAAGGAGGAAACTGATGTGGAATAAGGTGAAGTCCCAAGACTGGAAATACTCCTTATCAGCCACAACAAAAAGTTGAGATTTCTCATCAAATCCTGTAAAGCTAGCTATGAAAACAGAATTGCAGCAGATAGTAAAGACAACCACAAGGCAATACTCAGATTTTCTCTGCGCTACTGCACAATGGTACCTCCTATACCAAGCCAACAGATATTTGCAATATACTGGCCGACAGATTCAGTGCCAAATTTACCCCTCTCTTCCCCCAAAGGACCAATCACAATACCAGTAGATTGCCAGTCACCTAGTATTACTGTTGCACAGGTTAAAACAACACTATCCAAGGCCTAGAATACAGCTTCTATGGGACCTGACAATATCCCTGGCTGTGTTCTACATGAACTACAGAGTGAACTGGCACCTCACATGTGTGCCCTGTTCAATCACAGCCTCACCTCAGGCTTTGTCCCTACTGAATGGCACACTGCTACAGTCATCCTTCCCCACAAAAGAGGAGCAACTACAGACCCCGGGAGCTATCGCCCCATTAGCCTGATGAGCCTGATATGCAAAGCTATGGAATGCATTATCATGGACCTAATAAACAAGGATATAGGGACTCTCCAAAATCTGGATCCCACACAGTTTGGTTTTGTGAAGGTTGGATCATGCCTGCTCAACTTGTTTGACTTCTTTGAGTTAGTTACCAGAGCTGTGGCTGAAGGCAAGGTGGTTCATACAGCCTACCTTGATCTGGCCAAGGCCTTTGATATCATTCCCCACTCAGGAATCATAGAAAATTTCACTAAGCTAGGAATCAACCTCTATATCACTCGGTGGGTTGCAAACTGGCTCACAGACAGAACCCACAGTGTGAAAGTAGCTTACTCCAAGTCAGACTGCTGACTAGTCATGAGTGAAGTCCCACAGGGTTCAGTCCTGGGTCCTCTCCTGTTTGGTATCTACTTCTCTGAAGTCCAGGCCAACACGAAGGGACTCTGGCTCTCAAAGTTTGCAAACGATTGCAAGTTGGGAGCTATTATTAACTCCCCAAGTAATGCTGACATCCTACAGAATGGCCTTACTGAGACCAATGACTGGTGTCAGAACCATGGCCTTAAGCTCAATGCCAAAAAATGTGTTGTCATCCCCTTTAGGAAAAATCCAGTTCCCATGAATTACCATATTGATGGTAGTCCACTGAACACAGAAGGCTTTATAAGAGATCTGGGAACACAGGTTGACAGCTACCTCTCTTTTGATCACCACATTGCCACTGTGGTCAGAAACTCCCTCAATGTGGCACATCTCATTACTAAGGGTTTTGCATCCAGAAAGAAAGAGGTCATTGTCTCCCTCTACTCTTCCTTCATTAGGCCAATCATCGAGTACAATGTCCTATTTGGCATGTACCTCACTAAATACCTGCAACAACTGGAGAGGCCGCAAAAGTATCTCACAAAGAGGATCCTAGGCCTTAAACACTTGTCCTATATGGACAGACTCAAAAACTCCAAATATTTTCTGTCTCATATCGCCTACTTAGAGGCGACCTCTGCTTGACTTACAAAGCCATGTCTCACCCAGCTCTGTTAGAAATGCTACAGCTAAATAAATCCCAATCCCTCCGCACCACACGCTCCAGAGACCTCAACCTCATTACCACAATCAACAGAATGTACTGGAGGGACAGGTTCATAACCCAGAGACTGCCCATGCTACGGAATAAACTTCCCATACATGTCAAGCAGAGCACCTCACTGACCCGCTTCAAGAGAACTCTTGATGAGTGGATGCGAAATAGAAAATTCACCCCAGGGATAACTTCAGTGGCTCTTCTCGACAGAGGCACTGGGAACTAGGGTTGGGTGGCACGATTCCAGAGTAATCCTATGGCTGGGCTTGTAAAGGCCCCAGGGCCATTAACCTAGTACACACCTATGAACCTATAATAGTCTCCAATATAATTTGACAGGAAAAGGTTTACAAATTTTCACCAAAATTTCTAATTATACATTTTTAACTTTCCTCTATCAGTTCTGAATGTTTTTGTTGGAAAAACATTTAAATTATTTCCTGTATTTTATACTAATTTATGGATCTCTGAAAATCTGATGCATTCAGTTAGTCATTCAGGCTCTGTCCCAGGAATCCTAAAAAGTTGATGACTTCTGTTATCTTTTTGGGAGTGACACTGTCATCAGGACAGATTAATATTAGGACGAAAAGCAACTACTAATTAAACAGTTACTACTTCCAGTCGCTGTCACACGGTTAAGGCAAGCCCTAGGAATCTTTTAATTCTCAAGGTAAGAAATACCAGATTACACAGTCAAAACATCACCTCCAACTGACATGTTTAAGGGAAACAAAAAGGTGGCTTAACACCTCAGCTGAAATGATAAAATGCTATCAGTCTTCTCTAAGATCAAAGAAAAGTTTATTTTTGCACCTGCCTTATAGATTAATGCATATAATGTAAGCTGGTGTCTCAGTTTTATTTGAGATTCCAGTGGCGTAACAGTGAGGTTATACTATGTTTTTTTTTTTTGTTTTCCCTTGTCTTCTAGCATCCTAACAGAGTCTAGGAAGATGCATAATTTATATTTTATGCTGACTTTTCATGAAATTTGAGTTGGTGACTTGCGCTGCATAAGAACTTCCTAAAAGTGGTTAAAGATATGTGGTCAAAATTAAGGAAGTAAAAGACAGTGAAGCAGCAGAAAACCACCAGGGAAGAATTTGTCTGCATTCATCCATCTCATTAAGTAATAGTTATATAGTGAATAAATGGTAGGATAGTCACTTGTCAAAGTGAAAGAAATTTTGCTTAAATTTTATATTAAAATAATGCTTTACATCAATGAGGGGCTGTGATAGAACAGCCATGAGTGTGTTGGCTTTATCACAAATAGTCTAAATTGTGAGTATGTACTGCAAAATGTAAGAACACATTCATGACAGTTGAATATTTATGATACAGGTTATCCATATTTTAGCTTTATGATCATTGTTCACAAAGTAATAGAGGAACTTCTGCTTTGGAAAATGATTTTGTAGAGACATTGCATTGTCTCTTTAGAGCTACAGAAGTAAAATGAAAAATGTGTATGCCTGTTGTTTTGCTGTTCTTCTCCTACATCCACATGCAAACATTCCTCCAAGTGATATTTGCAAATGTGTAAAAATAAAGAGAAAAATAATGTGGCCTCTATCTGACTATTACTTTACCCTGGTGTATTTAAGCATTAGTAACATATACTTTCTTCTAAATGTTGTTAATGATTTACTTATTCACTGTCACCTCTTGGCTACATTTTGTACATGCAGTCTTTGCCAATTCCTTAACAGCATTATTTTTCATGTGAACTTCTACGTGTGTTTCTTACTTACTGTCTTTCCAATGTTGCCTGAATTGTGCCTAAAAAGGCATAATTGGTTAAAGATTATACGTTTTTAAATACATAAATAAACAATCTACTGTGACTTCCTGCAATACATTTATTTAACTGGTTCATTTCAGAATCATTCTGCTGTTACTTCGAAGTTACTAACTGTAGCATAGTGAGCTGAGCCAGTATGTGAATGGTCTCCACGAAAGCAAGCCTGCTCACAGCTGTAAAATATAACCGAGTGTGTGCAAGGTGCTCATTCTGTGCTCATTCTGTGCTCAGAGGAGTAAAGCGGCTTCATACTCTGTTTGATCTCCACGTGAGTTTCTTTACAGTATATAAACAAGAAGAAAAATTAACAATTACATTTTCAGCTTAAAAGAAAGTGGGAGAACTGTTTGAGATAACTCATTTGTGAGGAATTTAAAGCAACAGAAATAATTTGGGGAATCATGTGATACCATTTCTCAGTGTTATGATTCCATCTACATGTGGTTTCTACCTGTTTAAGCAACAAAAAAGGGGAAAACTTACAAACCAATTCTGGAACTACAAAAGGTACATTCTCAGCTAAACTACAGGTTACTCCTGATGTTTTTTTTCTTTCTTTAACTTTGAATGTTGGCAGTATGACTGGTATAGGGAGGGAGCTAGCTGATATGATGAACCGAAGGACGGTTGGTATATTGTGTGTGGAAGAGACCAGATGGAAGGGGAGCAAGGCTAGGTGCATCGGAAGCGGTTTCAAATTGTTTTATCAAGGTGTGGATGGGAGGAGAAATGGCGTAGGCATTATCCTGAAGGAAGAGTATGCTAAGAGTGTTTTGAAGGTGAAAAGAGTGTCGGATAGAGGGATGTTTATGAAGCTGGAAATCGATGGTGTAATGATGAATGTTGTTAGTGCATATGTTCCACAAGTTGGGTGTGCAATGGATGAGAAAGAAAATTTTGGAGTGAGTTGGATGAAGTGGTGATGACTGTACCCAAGGGTGAGAGACTGGTGATTGGAGCAGATTTCAATGGGCATGTTGGTGAAGGGAACAGAGGGGACGAGGGAGTGATGAGTAGGTATGGTGTTAAGCAAAGGAATGCAGAAGGTCAGATGGTAGCGGATTTTGTGAAAAGGATGGACATGGCTGTAATGAATACGTATTTTAACAAGAGGGAGGAGCATAGGGTGACATACAAGAGTGGAGGAAGATGCACACAGGTGGATTATATCTTATGTAGAAGGGCCAATCTGAAGGAGATTGGAGACTGTAAAGTGGTGGCAGGGGAAAGTGTAGTTAGGCAGCATAAGATGGTGGTTTGTAGGATGACATTGGTGATCAAGAAGAGGTGGATGAGTGTGAGGGCAGCACCAAGGATCAAATGGTGGAAATTGAAAAAGGGTAATTGTGAGGTGATGTTCAGGGAAGAGTTAAGGCAGGTACTGGTTGGCAGTGAAGAGTTATCGAATAGCTGGGTAACTACAGCAGAGCTAGTAAGAGAGATGGCTAGAAGGGTGCTTGGTGTGACATCTGGAAAGAGGAAGGAGGAAGGAGGACAAGGAGACCTGGTGGTGGAATGAAGAAGTACAGGAGAGTATACAGAGAAAGAGGTTGGCAAAGAAGAAGTGGGATTGTCAAAGAGATGAAGAAAGTAGACAAGAGTATAAGGAGATGGATGCATGGCAAAGAGAGAGGTGGTGAAGGCTAAGGATAAGGTGTATGAAGAGTTGTATAAAAGGTTGGACACTAAGGAGGGAGAAAGGGACCTGTACAGATTGGCTAGACAGAGGGACCAAGCTAGTAAAGATGTGCAGCAGGTAAGGGTGATAAAGGATAATGAGGGAAATGTACTCACAAGCAAGGAGAGTGTGTTGAGCAGATGGAAAGAGTACTTTGAGGGGTTGATGAATGAAGAGAATGAGAGGGAGAGAAGGTTGGATGATGTGTGGATAGTGAATCATGAAGTGCAGTGGATTAGCAAGGAGGAAGTAAGGATAGCTATGAAGAGGATGAAGAATGGAAAGGCTGTTGGTCCAGATGACATACCTGTGGAAGCATGGAGGTGTTTAGGTGAAATGGCAGTGGAGTTTTTAACTAGATTGTTTAATGAAATCTTGGAAAGTGAGAGGATGCCTGAGGAATGGAGAAAAAGTGTTTTGGTACCGATTTTTAAGAATAAGGGTGATGTGCAGAGCTGTAGTAACTACAGAGGGATTAAACTGATCAGTCACAGCATGAGGTTATGGGAAAGAGTAGTGGAAGCTAGGTTAAGAAGGGAGGTGATGATTAGTGATCAGCGGTATGGTTTCATGCCAGGAAAGAGCACTACAGATGCGATGTTTGCTCTGAGAGTGTTGATGGAGAAGTACAGAGAAGGTCAGAAGGAGTTGCATTGTGTCTTTGTGGATTTAGAGAAAGCATATGACAGGGTGCCTAGAGAGGAGTTGTGGTATTGTATGAGGAAGTCAGGAGTGTCAGAGAAATATGTAAGAGTGGTACAAGATATGTACGAGGGTAGTGTGACAGCGGTGAGGTCTGCGGTGGGAGTGACGGATGCGTTTAAGGTGGAGGTGGGATTACATCAAGGATCAGCTCTGAGCCCTTTCTTATTTGCAATGGTGATGGACAGGTTGACAGATGAGATCAGACAGGAGTCCCCGTGGACTATGATGTTTGCAGATGACATTGTGATCTGTAGTGAGAGTAGGGAACAGGTGGAGGAGACCCTGGAGAGGTGGAGATATGCAGGACTAAGACAGAATATATGTGTGTGAATGAGAGGAAGGATAGAGGAATGGTGAGGATGCAGGGAGTAGAGGTGGCGAAGGTGAATGAGTTTAAGTACTTGGGATCAACAGTTCAGAGTAATGGTGAGTGTGGAAGAGAGGTGAAGAAGAGAGTACAGGCAGGATGGAGTGGGTGGAGAAGAGTGTCAGGAGTAATTTGTGACAGACGAGTACCAGTAAGACTGAAAGGGTAGGTCTACAAGAGGGTAGTGAGACCAGCTTTGTTATACGGGTTGGAGACAGTGGCATTGACAAAAAGGCAGGAGTCAGAGCTTGACATGGCAGAGTTGAAGATGTTAAGATTTGCACTGGGTGTGACGAGGATGGACAGGATTAGGAATAAGTATATTATAGGGTCAGCCCAGGTTGGAAGGTTTGGAGACAAAGCCAGAGAGGCAAGATTACATTGGTTTGCCCATGTGCTGAGGAGGGATGCAGAGTATATTGGGAAAAAGATGCTAAGGATGATGCTGCCAGGTTGCAGGAAAAGAGGAAGGCCTAAGATAAGGTTTATGGATGTGGTTTGAGAGGATATGCAGGTGGTTGGTGTGACAGAACAAGATGCAGAGGACAGGAGGAAATGGAAACATTTGATCTGCTGTGGTGACCCTTAACGGGAGCAGCCGAAAGAAGAAGAAGAAGAAGAAGAAGCTATTGCAAACAGAAGGCAAATGAAACTGGCACAGGACAGAACTGAATTGAAGCAGTATATTGTGAACTGTGAATGTTGTGCAAATTTGCAGGAAGCTCTTAAAGACATATTTTTCAGTGACACTGGCAGTAAAGCCAGCCACTGTAATGGCTTTCTGAATTAAATTTAGCCTTTTTAAAGTATTGAATATTGCATTAAGCATGGAAGTAGCAGAAAATAATAAATACAACTAAAGGATGTTTAAGGCATGGGTTGGTGTAGTATATCTAGTCATAATATAAACAGATTGTGTGGGAAAGGTAAAACACTTTTATGGATGCAACAGTAAAAACTACTTCTGTAAGTCTGCAATTATAATGATTTTAAATGCCACAGGACATGTAAGAAGAGTATGTCACAGTAAAATAAAGTTGCTAATCAAAAGGAAGGATATTATTTTGGCAAACATACTAAATGTACATAAAGAAAAGCTTGTAGAAACAAAAATAAAATTTCAGCATTCTAGATAAGTAATCAGCAAAGAAAAAAGTTGCTTATGCCCATCTTTGTTCTAAATGATAAAAGAGGACATGGAGACTTATACAGTTGCAGCAGAATCCATTATGGAAAAAAGCATATTCTGTTCATTGTTTCCTAAGAAATGCTTACATAATACAACTGTGAAGCTTATAATATTCACAGGTGAGGGTTTATCTACTGTGGTTGAAATAATGACTAAGAATATCTGTTTTAAGTTGTAGTAAAAAGGTAATGGACCTGCTTTTGTGTATGAGGAAATGGCTGCAGTTAAAGTGCTAAACTGAAAGCACACTGTGATCTAAACTGTATTGTGTGAGCTGAAATCAGCGGAAGAAGTGTTGGAATTGTATGTTGAAGTTACTTCATGAGGAACTGGGAACACCATGTGGTATTAAGCAACATATCAGTGTGTGAAGACTGGTAGAGAAGGGTGAAGGCTGCCAGCCTAGCCAGATAGAATTTTGCAGATAATTCTGTCATTTGTAAATATGAATGTAAACTACAGGCTTGTTGTCTTAAATGTAAAGAAATACTGTTACATGTGGAACTGGAAATAAATGTGACAACAGCGCACTCTACTGACCAAAGTAAAGCATGTGGTGATCCTTTGAAGTAAACAGTAGTGCCAAAAAGTCTAGATGAAGAAATTATTTCTATTGTTTTAACCAAGAGTTAAATTGCTAGATTTAAATATGCAAATGTATTTTTATTGCTCGGTTTCCTGACCAGCTGCAAGATAACAAAAGGGAGATGTTAAGAATGTAAATGCAGTTAATGTGTAGCCCGGGAACACCAGGAAAGTGAAAGAATGATGTAATGTTTATCAGAACTGCAATTTCAATTTACACAGAGAGAATCAGAAGGCATTAAGCATTTTTGTCTTGACCATCCAACTCATCAGCACTCTGCCTGTTGTCTTATGTAAGTTATCTTAGATGTGTGTTTTCTTTTAGGAATAGCTAGAATCTAGAAAGATTAGACTAAGTGTTGTTCTGTTATGTCAGAACTGTACTACTGAATTATTTTAAGTATTTCTGTGTGATCTCTGAACTCTTGACTAGCACTGACTGTGTAGTAGAAAGTATTGTCTTGTGGTTTTAATTATTTATTATTAAATATTTTAAAACCTTTTAACTGAGGCTGGTTTTGTGTAGAGATAATTTAAGCTCTAGAGTACATTGCATATTTATAGTGATTACTGTACCAAGTCACTCTAATAAGCCTTGACTGTTTAGTCACATCTACTAACTGGATAATAATATTGCACAGTAACAATTGGACACCCTTTTAAGGTCCTTTGAGTAGCTGATAAATATTAACTGGGTGGTGGCAGGATTACTACTGTATAGTCTGGATAAAGGGGGCACAGCTGGAGAACCCGTGCCAGCCTTCCCCAGGAGTGTCTGTGTGGTTATATAAACTTATCTCAAAGTGTGTGTGTGTGTGTGTGTGTGTGTGTGTGTGTGTGTGTGTGTGTGTGTGTGTGTCAGCTACTTGGGCAGGGACGCAAGCACTGGTTGGACAGAGATTGGCTGGAGATTTTAGCTTGCCCAGCTAGGCTGAGATCTGGACCCTACAGCTGTGCCAGTGGGGAGTCTTATTGGGGACCTGGAGAGCAAGGGAGCGATCAGCCTCAGACTGACTGTGATTTCTATGTGCTCTTAAGGGAAATTACACTTTACTGTTTGTATTTGTTATCCTTTCCTCATATATGAGATGCCCTCTCTGGTGTTAGTGGTGAGAATTGAAGCTCCTTGATTGCTGGGCCAGGGCACGGGTGTCACACAGTGAATCAAGGTGTGTTACCAATGTTTGGTAAAAGTAGACCATTACTATGTGAAAAGAAGTAAATGGGTAAAGAAATGGAAAGGCTTGAAGAAGGTGTAATTAGCCCAGTGAAGAATAGTGAATACTTACGTATAATTAGTCCAGTGGGGAATACCAAATAGTCATCTCCAATTGTTCCTGCTGTAAGAATGATAATGCCATATATATATATTTGCAGTGATTATAGAGTGACTTTAAATTACGTTTCAAACAGTGAGATATGTCCTAGTCTAGAGTGAAAAAGATGAACAGTTGAACTGTGTCTTCCAAAAGAGACATCATAGCTTCTTATCAACAAGCATTACTTGGTAACACTTCTGAAAAGTATGTGACAAGTAATAAGTATGGAGGTTTGTTTGAGTACAACACACTACCATTTGGTGTAAGTTCGACACCATCAATGTATGTGTTTGTTTTTATACACAGACTTCCATTTGGTGTAAGTTCAGCACAATCAATTTGTAAAGAATAATGGAAAACCTATTCAAAGGTTTGAATACAGTTGCATAATTTAATAATGGCATGAAGAAAGGAAGCATCTCAATAGCTTAGAATTACTAAAGCTTGCAAGACTTTGGAAGGACATTTAAAAATCAAAATGGGAGCTTGGCAAGTCACACAATGAATATCTAGGGCAAGGGATGATCAGAAAAGGGAAAACTCTTCCACAAAAAGTGAATGCAAACACAATTCATAAAGCACTCCCATATGTGAAAGCCATAGGCATTTCTTAGCGTGAATAATTATTATGGGAAGTTTATACCAAACCAAAGTGCAATGTTTGCTCTGCTGTGCAGACTACTGAAATAATATGTACTCTGGCAAGGGAAAGGACTTCAGCAAAATGCCTTCAGAAAATGAAAAAAAAAATGCTAATTATGGCAAAGTGATGCACTCTGATTAAGACTTACCAGTGGCACTGGCTTTTAATTCCTCAGCCCGTGCCGTAGATGTAATGATTCAGTATGTCATGCCTTTAAGGATGTAAACCTCTCAACAGTCCCTGATTTAGTAGAATGTCCCTGATTTTGAATACCAGTGATACACTTTTAGTAGAAAATTCACTTTAGTTATCTCTCACTGGCTTTTAAGATTATTGGTGAAAATAATATTTAATCTGTAATGGCTGCAGCAGAAATCCAGAGGTGGATTATAATAATATTTACTCATGATTATTAAGAGGAATGTAATCTTTCTATCAGCCATGTTAATACTGATGGAGATTGCAGAATTATGTTACTTGAAATTAAAAAAAAGAGAAAGACCTCTAGAAGCAATTACAGAATAAGCACATGTTCTGACTTGGGAACATTATTAGTATACGTCTGTTAAAGCTGTAATGATAGAAATGACCAGAAGCTGTTAAGAGTTTTGACTTTTGTTATGGAGAGCTGGCTTACAAACGTAGATGGTATCTTGAAAATATTCCATAAAAGAAGACTTGAGCATCCTGTGGAAACGTGACCTATGGAGAACTTGAGAAATTCTTTCATGGACACTGAATAGAGCTTCTTTGGAGGGACTCCATTCAGGATCCCACCCCCAATTTTGTGGTAATGAAAGCATTAGCTAGAGAGTTGTCTGGTGACTAAAGCTACACAGACAGACCAAATGTATGAGTAAAGAATATGTGCCACTCCAAACTGAACAGAAAATGCCTAGACAAGCACCACTACACCACTAGGAATCCAAAGGTGGATGATGAAAAAAAATACAGCTTGATTTTTTCAGGACTGTTTATGAATAATACATTTGTGATTGGGGTAGAGCACATTTAAAACTGACATGTATTCTGCAGAGTGGAAATCGCATCTCAAACTAAGTACCATTAACCATTTGCTGACAAACAGAACTCATTTTGATTCGGAAGAATTTCATGGTTCCAGTAAGCAAAATTAAATAATTCACTGTTTAGTTGAATAATTATTACAAGTCTTCAAGGCATATTTGTTGAATTTATTAGACACCACATTAGAAAATGAAAAGGAAATTAGACTTTTCTGTCACAATCACTCTCCTCCTATGGATGGAAAAATCCTGAGTATATTTACAGAGGATATTTTTTTCTTCTTAATGTAGTAACAATTGTACCTAGATAGATGACTGTCTGTTGTTTTTGTTTAATATGATGCTTATAACCTATATTAAATTTAATATGTTATGTTTTCTTTTTGTATATGTTTTCTTTGCATGCTTAACTATTCCTATGACCACATCCTATGTATCAATATGTACATATACTGCTTCTATAGCTGGTGCTAACTTCTACTTGAGTTAATTGTGTAAATGGTCATCTTTGATCAGTGCTCAGACCCAGTAAACACACATAAATAAATAAATAGTAAATAAATAAACAGAACAATACAGGAATTATTTAGAAACTCCTTTATCCAACTGTAGTTTGCTAATTCCTTTAGAAATATAGTAATCCTTTGTACAAGCCAAGTCAGTTCACAATATTTAAGTGAATGAAAACAACAAAAAGAAGGTATATACTCACCATAATGTTCCATCTGTGTTGTCGATTTTCACTTTTTTCCCACTGATGGGTTCGGATCCGAGCCCTCTGATCTGACTCAGCCTTTGCAAAAATTTGTGGCAACCAACATAGCTCTTGGGCCCCTCCCCTTACCAACAATGCACCTTGCGTCATTACCTCAGATCTTGTTTGCTAAGAAAAATTAACTATTAGGATATATACATAGTATACATCAGCATGAACATACATACAATCATGAAGCTATTACTGGAGTCAGCAAAGAAAACACTTTAATCAAATTTTAGAACATCAAGTCCTTCCAGGAGACCTGGAAGGGGTTGGAAGGAGGGTTGTGAGGAAAAATTGAAAACTGACAACACAGAGTACATAACTTCTTTATCTGTTGTTGTCAATTTTCACTTTATCCTCACTGATGGGACAGATCCCTTAGCTACCTTTCTCTATGGTGGCTCATGGAAGGATATTTCTCAGAACCATCGAACCAAAGGAAGCTCTGCCCCTGGAGACCAACTCCAACTTGTAATGAGTAATAAAGGTGTGAGGATTAGCCCAGGTAGCTGCAGCACAAATACTGTCTATAGATGTTCTTTATGAAAAACAAGTAAGGAAGTTGGGAAGATAAGGCTTGTAATGCTGATATCCTTCTGGCCAATGTGATAGCTACCAAGAAAAATGTTTTTCAGGATAAACATTTTAAGTCACAACTTGTCGCTGGTTTGAAGGGGGATTGTATGATATGTGTCAGGACAACATTTAAATCCCAATGGAGGGGGAGGATCTTTGTAAGGCGACTTTAAAAAGACTGGCCCTTTCAAAAAGCTTTTACAGAGCTTGTGTAAAATTAAGGAAATGCCATCTTCCCCAAGGTGGAAATTAGATATGGCTGCCAGTTGGACTCTGATAGCTGCGGCAGTCGCTCCTTCATTGAACAATTGGGCCAAGAAGTCTAATATTGAGTGGATAGGGAAAGTGAGTATGTCATGAGATTTCGCCCAAACAGCAAACCTTTTTCACTTACTTTTTTACAGCTTGTAAGTGGAAGGTTTATGAGACGATAATAAAGTGTGACGAACTGGGGAAGAGAGAAGTGGATGCCTGGCTATTACTGGAATTGGAGGAGCCAAGCAGTCAGCTTGAGATTCTTCAAGTTGGACTGAATCATTCCTGTTGGGTGTGACAGTAGATCCAGAGCTGAGTCCAGAGTCCAAGGTTTTGGCAGAAGACGATGCCAGAGAAAGGGAAACCAGATCTGTCAAAGCCAAAATGGAGCAATCAGAATTACTGTTCTGTTCAACTTGATGCTTTTCTGCAGAAACTTGGGGATCAAGGGAATGGGAGAAAGGCATAAAGGAGGCCTGAGACCAATCATGAAAAAAAGCATCCCTCGGGGGTTCCCCCTGAGTGGAGATTAAGGCAAAATAGCTGCTAATATGAGAGGCAAAAAGATTACAGAAAGTCTGGCCCCATTTTCGGAAAGTCATCTCTGCAACATTCTGACTGAGGGACCACTCGTAAGTCATCAGAAAAGACCTGCTCATTTTGTCTGCTATCACATTGGACTTCCCCGGGACTTGCACTGCTATCAGAAAGCAGTTGGATGAGATCACCCACTGCCAAACCATGAGCACTTCTTGACAAAGGATGTGTGATCTGGTTCCTCCTTGCTTGTTGAGGTACCAAACCGCCAACATATTTTCTGATTGGATCACAATTGTTCACAGAAGGAGAATATCCTGAAAGGCTTGCAACACTAAAAGCAGAGCTTTCATCTCTAGTAAATTTTTATGCACTTTAGCCTGATGGTTGACCAGGTGCCTTGAACTGTCTTTCCCAGAAAATGCTGCCCCCCCACCTATTTGAGAAGCGTCTGGAGTTATCGTGGACTTGGGCTGAGGGGGAATGAAAGGATGGCCTTAGGTTACTTGATCAGACTGAATCCACCACCAGAGATCTTGTTTGCATATGTTGGTGAGTCAAATCTGATAAGACATCAGGAGATCTAGAATGGACCATTGCATCGCTAAGATCCACTACAAAATTCTCATGTGAAAGCATTCTAATGGGACTAGAACAGTGGCCATTACTGTAAACCCTAGAGTTTGTAGTACTAGGCAAGCAGCTACAGATTTTCTTTGAAATAAAGTCTTGATCTGACCGCAGATGGTATCGACTGTTGTGGTTAGAAGTTTGGCTACCATTTGTGCTGTCTGTAGACTGGCTCCTATAAAGTCTAGAGTTTGGGATGATTACAAATGGAATTTTTCTTAGCTATTGAGATGCCCAGTTTTGCACAGGTTTGTAAGATGTAATCCCTTGCTTGTATAAGTAGATGTCTGGTTGGGACAGAAATTAGCCAATCTGGGGGCTGTAGTGAGACCAAAGGGCAGCGCTCGGAATTGTAAATGACTACTGGCTCCCAGCCAGAAGCATAAGTGCCTTTTGGACATTCTGTCCATCTTGATGTAGTTGTATGCATCCTGAAGGTCTATAGAGTACATCCAATCATTTTTTTCCAAGAACAGAAGAATGGACTGTACCATGACCATCCAGAACTTGCTCTTAAGTACTGATTTGTTTAGTTTGCTGAGATCCAGAATTGGTCTCCAGTCCCCTGTTTTCTTTGGAACTACAAAGAACCTTGAGTAAGTTCCTGATCCTCTCTGGTCTTGGGGGGGGGGGCTTCTTGGATGATGGGAGGATTTCATGGCTGACTCATTTGTCTAGCAGTCTTTGAACTTGGATGGTTGCTTGTTCCCTTTGACTGGGTGGTATGTCTGTGATCTTTTTGTGTTGTGAGATGGGGCAGGAAAAAGGGATGAAGTAACCTCTGGATATTATCCTCTGCACCCAGGAATCATTTGTTACATCTTTCCAGACTCGTAGGTGCAGGGAAAGACTTCCCCCAGTTGCCTCCAGAGTAGGACAATTGGGCCTCCTTTCAGAAGCACTGAAAGAGTTTGCCAAAGAAGGCCTCTCTGGAACCTTGATTTTGCAGGCCTCCTCTGCCACAAAGGTGGCATCTTCCACTGTTGTTCCCCCTCTGTCTTTGGGGGAACTTTCTCCATGTATGTCCTCGTATGACCCTTGTGATTTTCTGAACCACATCTTTCCTCTGCCTCTCTGAACTTTAGGAAAAGGTTTTTAATGGGTAGAAAAACGTATGCCCACAGCAGAAAGGGTCTTACATTCCTTTTTACACCTGGATAGTGTTTCTTTAACCTTGAAACTGAAGACAGATGTGTTGTCAAATGGGGCGTTGACAAAAGAAGACTTGAAAGACTCCATAAAGTCACAAAGGTGCATTCAGGCATGTCGCCTCATAGAGATGCCTGAATCTGCTGCTCTACTCATTCCTTTGGTTGCATATGAAATGAGTTGCATGGAAGAGTTGGCTACTGAATGCAGGGTAGTGAGCAGAGAGAAAACTTTGTCCTGTGCCCCTTCAGCTACAGCTCCTTTGAGGGTATCCGAAAGCTCCTTGATCAGATCCCTCTACAATCTTGTGAAATGAGCTAAATAATTCAGTGGCCACAAGACAAAGATCACTGATAAAAAGAGCCACTTTCCACATTTATCCATTGTTTTAGAATCTTTATTAGGGGATGGATAGTAGAACTCTCCTCAGAAAGTTCTTTCCTAGTCACTGCCACCACCACCATGGTATCTACTGCAACAAATTTAGTCAAAATTTTGTTTGTTTTCAGGGGCTGTGATAAATGTGTTTGGTCTCCGTGGGGTAGGTTCGATGGCATGTGGGGTCTCCCATGCCTATCCTGAAATCAGATCAATAAGGTAATCTGTAGGTGGAGTCACCCAAAAGGTAGTAGGGTGAGATGCAAAGGCCTTCAGGTACACCAACTCCTTGGGAGTAGGATTGATGGACTGCCAGTCACCTCTGTTTTAAAAGTTCCAGGATGTCTTGAAAGGAAACATCATCTGGATGTGACTGTGGGGACTCCTTTCCTTCATCAATGTCAGTGTCAGAAGTGGCGGACTCCTCTGGAGAATCCAAATGCTTCCTCTTGCAAGTCCTCTTCCTAAGGACCTCCTTGGTGGGATATTCCAGGGAGGTGTCAGAAGAGGGAGGGGTACCCCTAGGGGTATCCTGAGGCCTAGAGACTTGCTGTCCTTTTGGATGGTGTAGGTTAGAAGGGGGACACACTGGCCGTAATATGAGTGTTTGAAGATCCAAAGAAGAGGTCACTCTGTGTGGCTGAACCAGCCATGGCTTTCTTCTGTGCCTCAGAGGCTGACTGCACCTGAGAAGAGAAGGACCCCAGATCCAATAAACCTGAATCTCAAACTGTGGTCCCTTCAACTGCAGATGACAGCCTACCTGAGGTCAAAACTGGAGCTGAGTTTACCTGCACCAAGGCTCCAAGAACCAGGGATGGCTTCGAGAGTTCTCTGATCCCAAATAGCTCAAAGCATGAGTCTGATCTGAGGTGGGTGAAGCTCTCTGATCTGACTCAGAATGTACTTGGGCATTCACATCCATTGGTTCTGAGACTTGAACAAAAGTGGAAGAAGAAATGTCAGTCAGATCCTTGGCTCTGGGGCTAGGATATGATAAAGAGTTTTGTCAAACTGGTGTCCTTAAGAGCCTTTGAACCACTCGGTCCACATCATCATCAAAAAGGGTCCTGGTCAAATGTGATGAAGATGCTGGTGATCTTGATCGAATCCAAACCCATCAGTGAGGATAAAGTGACAACTGACAACATCAGATCAATGCTTCCAGACAGAACTGTTTTAGTCACTATGTACTTATAAACTGTCAAAACATTGCTCATCTAAATTGCAACAGTGTTTCTGGTAATAACATCTGAATACAATAAGAACAACATTTCCATGTAGAATATGATACAGTTTGTCAGTAAAAACTCATTTGTTTCAGTCAGTGAGAGATGTAATGGTTGGCAGGCATGGGAACAGAAATCAAAACTAAAAGAAAAAAAAATACATACGCACATTTTATATATATATATATATATATATATATATATATATATATATATATGGTTTACCTTTATATCGTCAATCACATATGATCGGCCTACAACTTCATCGACACGTTTTCCGCGAATTCGAATCTGCAACACGTCTTAAATATCGAATTAATGTCGAATTTTGATATTTCCGGCCGCGCCACACCTCCACACCAGTGCTACCATGGGTCAAAAGAATGTGAGATTTAGCCGTTCGCATATATGTTTTTCGGCATTTGGACGTTCGCATTTCGGAGTTTGAGAAAGCGTGGTCGATCATGTTAAGATCGCCGTTTTAAAGGTAAACCTATATATATATATATATATATATATATATATATATATAGAGAGAGAGAGAGAGAGAGGGAATGCAACATTTCTTCTAATAAAATGGCAAGAGCATAACAGCAAGGATTTTTCACAGGCCAAGGCTCTTGCCACCCCCATAGTGCCTTTTTTAAGCAAGTCTCAAAAGACAAACTCACTGCCATAAATAGCACAAGTAACAAAAAAACTGAGGGTAATGCTACTCAATGCCAGAAGTCTAAACCTCAAAATTCATGCACTCGATGCACTCCTCAGTATGGAGAAAATCGATATATGTGCAGTAACAGAAACCTAGTTTAAGGCTCCAGAGAGCACCCCAGCCCTACCAGGCTACAACTCATACCATACATTTCGGCCACAAAACCCGGACCGAAATACAAAAGGGGGGGGGAGTATCCATATTCATCAGGGATACCCACACCTCCAGGTTAGTGGCACTGCACGGTGCTTCAGAGATCATCCATGTGCAACTAACAATGGGCAAAACTGCGATTCAAATTATAGCTTGCTACAGATCACCCATCATGTCCCAGGACCCCCACTCCACATTCCTGGAAACACAAAGGTCCTACCAAACACCCTGATATTGGGTGATTTCAATTACCCAAACATTAACTGGGAGAACTACTCAAGTACAAACTCCCTTGCCCAACATTTCCTAGAATTTATAAACTCAAACGCCCTGGATCAACTGATCAACGCCCCCACCAGAGGTGACAACATATTGGACCTGGTCATCACCAACATGGGTGACTGGTGTTCTACACCGGAGGTCAACCCCTCGCTGGTTAGATCTGACCATAAACTAATCACTCTGGATATCCATATTGCGCCACCACCCCTGGTCAAAGAAACCACTGTGAAAAACCTTTCAAAAGCAAACTTCACATTACTTCACATTGCAAACAAAACCAAGACTCACTCCTCCAAGAAAAGGAAACCAGTCTGGTGGACCCCTGCCATAAACAAGCTATGCAATAGAAGAAGGAAACTAGTACAGAAAAGGTAAAATCCCCAAGAAGGGAAGACATCCCTGATCAGTATCAGCAAGAAACTACATTCCCTCGTAAAATCATCCAAGGCTAGCTTCGAAAGAAAAATTGCCATGGGCTCCAAAGATAACCACAAGGCATTCTTTAGCTATGTCAAGAATCTAAGTGGCAATTCTCAGATCTGCTCGGAGTTAGTGCAGAATGGCACAAAATACACTGGACCAACCGATATAGCCAACATCCTGGCAGACAAGTTCAGTGCAAACTTCACCCCCCCTCTCACCCTCAAAAGGGCCCATAACTGTACCAGAAGAATGTAGTGCCCCTGAAATCACAGACACTCAGGTTAAAACAGCCCTCTCCAAAGCCAAAAACACAGCATCAATGGGACTGAACGGTGTCCCAGGCTGCATCCTACATGAGCTGAAAGATCAACTAACCCCTCACCTAAACACACTGCTTAAACTCAGCCTCTCCACAGGCTATGTGTCCACAGAGTGGCGCAAAGCAATGGTTATTTCACTCCACAAAAGTGGAGCCACAACGGACCCCGGGAACTATCGTCCTATAAGCCTGACTAGCTTGGTCTGCAAAGCTATGGAGCGCATCATCATGGATCTCATTAACAGATTCATTGGGAACCCAAACACTGGACCCTTTCCAGTTCAGCATTGTTAAGGGCAGATCATGCCTTCTAAACCTGGTGGACTTCTTTGAGACAGTTACCAAGGCTATAGACGAGGGAAAGGTGGTCCACACAGCCTACCTAGACCTTGCAAAGGCCTTCAACACCATTCTCCACTCAGGTATTATAGACAAGCTCACCAGCCTGAACATAAACCCTACGTCATGAGATGAGTTGCCACCTGGCTCATGGACAGAATCCACATGGTAAGAGTTGCGGGAGCTAGGTCTGACTCTAAACCGGTTACAAGTGGCGTTCCACAGAGCGCAGTCCTAGGACCCCCTCCTGTTCGGCATATACTTCTCAGAGGTACAGGCAAGCACAGGAGGATTATGGCTGACCAAGTTCACAGACGACTGCAAACTAGGGGCTATAACTGACTCTCCGGCTGACACAGACATCCTCCAAAAGGGTCTCACTGAGACAGATACCTGGTGTCAAAACATGGCCTCAAGCTAAATGCCATAAACTGCACAGTCATCCTCTTTGGAAAAAACAAAGTACCCACAAACTACCACATAGGTGGTCGCCCCCTAAATATGGAAGATGTAATAAGGGATTTGGGGACCCAAGTAGATAGTAACCTCTCCTTTGATAATCACATTGCCAAAGTGGTTAGTAAATCCTTCTATGTGGCTCACCTAATCACAAAAGGGTTTGCATCCAGATCGAAAGACGTCATTGGGCCCCTCTACTCATCACTTATCAGACCCATCATAGAGTACAATGCCCATTTGGGATGTACCTTACAAGACACCTGCAACAACTGGAAAGACCACAGAAGTACCTCACCAAGAGGATCACTGGCCTCAAGCAGATGCCCTATGCAGCTCGACTGAAGAAACTCCAGCTGTACTCGGTTGCATACCGCCTACCCAGAGGTGATCATTCCAGCTAGGCTTATAAATGCCTTTGGGCAGATAGCCTAGTACCCACCTATGAACCTAAAATGAATTGGCATGTATTGCCCACCATAAATAACTTTGTGTAACATAATATTTGGAATCCCACAAAGGATTACGGTCTTCTCCCTGCCATCTCCCTCAGTTTCCCCTTTTCCTAACCATACATCTTTAACCACTAATGTGTTTAAGTACGTGTTTTCTAGAGAACATGACTTTTCTGTAATGTTCATTGAACAGAATTCTAATTTCCCGTATCCAGTGAGATGGGCTACTGACCCCTGTTTGTAGCTCTTTAGTGAGTATATCTATTTCTTTTGTATAACAGGGAAGTGCAAAGTCATTGACATATTAAGTACGGCTTATGTTACAAGTTTGCTTATTTTTTCATCTGATTTGAAAACAGATAAAGGAAGAGTTTTAATAAATCCAGCATTAGCAGTTTTTAACTGATAGATGCTATTTTGCCACTTGTGCTCCTCTGTGTGATCAGTAGGGTACTCTGTGAATTATGACTGGAAAATGAAAATGAAATGGAAACATTCTGTCTGCAGTATAATATGAGTAACAGACAGTGTACATATCCATAGTTTCTGAGAAATTCTGGACAATTATATCACCATAGAAACCTTTATTTAAATGTTCAGCAATTGTATCAGTAAGTTTTATCAGAGCAGTGTCTATGCTGTGACATTTCATAACTCCATGATTGAGACAGTATGTTTTTCTGAGATATGTAGTTAATCATTTTGTGGTGAATGACCTTTTCCAGTACTATATCCAATAAGCTGATGATATTAACTGATCTATTTTACTCAGCTTAGCTTGACCACCTCCCTTCAGGATAAGTACTGTCATGCTTTGTTTACATATTGTAGGTTTCTTTCCTTCCCTCAGACTTCTAGTTATAACCAGTTATAAGGGTATACAGTTGGTACAGAGTTATTGCTGTTATGCATGCAGGTGGGAGAATATCTGGGAATGGCCATCATATCCACTCAATTTTTATAAGAAGTCAAATGTCCAACACAGTGCCCTGGTCTGCAAATGTTATTTTTTGAGAAACACTTCTGATTGAACAGGTTGATATATAGATAGTATATTACTGTAAAACTTTGTTAACATCTTGTATACTCTAGGGCTGATGGGGATAAGATCAAGCTACAAGACCACAATGTATAGGTGGTATGCATGATCAACAAAGGATAACCACCAGTTCACCACACAAAACTAGTGACAAGACAGGGTTTCTGCCCCTTCCATTAACCCCAAGCCAAGCAAATGTGGAAGCTATTTGCAGTACTTACTGTTTTAGTTTGAAAGTGGAAGGGAAGGGCAGTGGTCATTTACTTGTAGTAGTTAGTTGTGGCTTTGGGAGATTACTAACATAACAGTTTATTACGATTGTGAAGTAATTGCTCAAGTCATTAATTTTGTCTTTGTTAGTCTTGTTTTGGAAGGAGTGTTGCCATTTTTGTTGTTTTTTGCTTATTAGGTCGTTTGTACTCTGTAGGGGGTGGCCGCAGTGGTGCAGAGGTTAGCGTTGCTGCCTCACAGCAAGAGGTTTTCCGGTTCGATCCTCAGCTGGGGTGCCTTGTGTGCAGAGTTTGCATGCCCTCCTTGTGGTTGCGTGGGTTTCTTCCAGGTGCTCCGGTTTCCTCCCACATCCCAAATACATGCTATAGGTGGATTGGACACTCTAAATTGGCCCTAGGCGTGAGTGCATGTGTGTGTGTGCCTTCTGTGGAAAGTTGGGTGCCGGGCTGGCAACTCAACACCGTAAAACTCCCTGCCAATCATGAGTGGACAGGTGATCCGCTGTGGTGACCCCTAACTGGGAAAAGCTGAAAGAAGAAGAAGTAGGTCATTTGTATGCTGTCAGAATTGGGATATAAGTTTAATGCTTTTGTTTCTGAGGTATTATGAATTCTTTCAGTATTAAACGTTATGCATTTGCATTTTTTTTCTCAAATTTGTAAACACTTTGTTAGTCTCAATAGGTAGGCATTTATATGGTTTCAGACTTCCTGTTTGTAGACTGTCTGACTTTTAGTGTTATCCAGTGTAATATTTTTGTGCTCAGTCAAATATTTGTGCTTATATTTTCACATAATTATACGACTGGACAATGTTCATTTAAATGTGGAATCCTGGAGAGGAAAAGCTTTATTAAAAATAACACATAGTGAAAATAATGAACTACAGAAAAAGCATTTAAACAGTTTTGAACAACAATGTTTACTATTTATTACAATTTATATAGATTTAAGAAAAGCTAGTACATGTTGTGACTGCGGTCAAACAATAGACATAAGTATACATGAATTGTCATGTTAAATAATTGTTTTAGTTATAATCATGACTAGCTAGGATTTTTTGAACTATACAACAGTTTGTATACCATTACCCAGAATGCAAGACCACACCCATATAATTGCAGGTTCCCACCCCTACCCAAGGCAGTAAATGGACCTGGACAGCATACTTTTTTAATAAAAACTATTGAAATGACGGGCTTAAACCAAAAACAAATTAATCAAAACTAGTATTCCATAACAAAAAAAGCCATTTAACAAAATATTTTACTTTAAAATATGCTAGGGCTTTTTATTTAAATTCTGTGTTTCACATATGTCTCACAAAGTAACAACTTGATGAAGATTCAACTGGATGAAGTAAGTGTTGGGTATCAGAACAGCACCTCAGTCTACTAATTTCTTTTCTTTTTTTTTTTTTTTACTCTATATATTATTGTACAAATTGTTAAGTTCAGTATTAATAATGCATGTTTTAACATATTTCTGAAATGGCAAGGGGATGCGTGCTAGCTGTATGCAGTCAAGCTTTGGATTCAACAGTTTTATTACATATGTTTCAGGTATTACAGTGTATATGTTTGCTTGCTGTGTCAATGGCTCAGCATGTAACCCACTTTCTTTTTGTGCTGAAGTATCTGAAGGCTGTGGGTTTTATTCCTACACCAGGTACTTGGATTAATTTTCCATGACTGATTCTGTAGTGCAGCATAACAAGGATGCTGCACTCCTGAGTGTGATGCCCTTCAGACGAAATGTTAAACTGGGACACTCATCGAAAAAAGAGTAGGGCGAGTTTCCTGAAGCCCTGTCCAAATTTCCTCTAGCCCGTATGAATACCAGCTCAGGTCTCCTCTGAAAGGAGGACACTGGCCTAGATGAATTAACACAGTCAACAAAGAGGAAATTAAAAATAAATAATAATAATTGTTTTCCATGGTCATCCAACTGCCTCATCCCAAACAACCTACTTTTTCTTCCTCAATGCTTTACTCTGGCTGTGGAACCAAGAGATGTAATATTTTAATCCCTGGCTTTGACTGGGGATGAACAGAATACGAATAAATGTAGTTTAACATTTTTTTCTGAAAATTCAATCATTTGTTGCAGTATTAGTGTATATGATCAAATTTAGTACCTGGCTCTGAACAACTGAAAATTTGCATAGCTGCTATATGAATACATTTTAACTGTTATCTTAACAGTTATTTTTTAAATTTTACTGATTAAATAAATACAAAAACGGCAACAACTATATAACAATGACACATTGTATCACAACAGCTTTAAATTAATTACAAAATATCTATAAGGGATTTAACATTAATTGCAGAATATTTATTTAAGGATTTTTATTACAAGCAATTACACCATAGAATACAAATAACAACATTATAACATATAAAATATAAAAAAAAATAACTACTTTTTCTGTTTAATGCTCTACAGTCCCTACCCACTGATATCAAAGCAATGTTTGGTACTACTTTTGTACTCTGTCCTCCTGTCTATGATCCACTTGTGCTATAAGAACTCTTCTGTATGGTATCATGTTCCACTACATTATATTTTTGCTTCTTTTTATGCCCCTTCCCATCCTTTCAAAATAAGCCTTTTAACCTAGCCACCCAAGTAAATCAGCTGATTTTTAATTCAATGTAGCCATACCTTAACCCTGTTGCTAACCCCACATACAATTAATTTCCAGTCTTGTGGAACATGTTTGGCATAGATCACTTCTTGTTTTGATATGCGCTCATCCTACTGATCCTTATCCTTCATGTAGCTGCAAACATTTGCACAATTGATGTAGCTTTTCCCTGCATTGCCAATATTTCCAGCCTCCTATACACCACGACACAGATATCTGATCTGGCATCCCAAACCACCAATGTACACTGTACATCTGTTTGTCCTTAGGTTATTTTGAAATGCAGTTTAAATTACTTAACCTAGCCAACACTTTTTTCAACCCCATCAGTGAAAAATCTACCTCATTAAATGTTGCTCAGATTGGATATTGTCTGTCTGTATTTTTTTAAACATGAGGATTTTGTAAAATTTTATACATCTATGTATTGATCATGGATAGAAGTTATGACCCCTTTCCAAATTAACCACCATTTTATGGCAATCTTAATGTTTTCAAATGGGTGACACTGAATTAGGAATATTCTATGTCTGATGAAAAAATCTCACCTGAGAGAAAGACTCATCTACAGCTCTCCTCTTCAGTCACGGTGATGGTTTTTCAACATCTTCACTCCTTTTTTCCATAACCATCTCCAGTATATAGGCATATATTCACTGTAATCCTAGGATTATTCCAAGTAAATGGTTCTGAGTATTTTTTTAATGAGAACTTCTATCACCACAACATCTCTAAAATGTGTAGAAGGTATTCAGTTTGTAATGATCACAAAAAAAATGTTTAACCTTTCTCTCTCTCTCAATTCTGTCAGCACTCCCTCCATCTCTTTACTGCCGTTTCCATACATTTCCTTCCTTTGATAGGTGAGAAGCTGAGCAGCAAATGAGTAAACAGAAACATCTGTCATTCTCCAGCCACTAAATAACCTCAGATGTCTCATCCTGTCTCTTGGCTATCCTGTGTCCACACCAACATATAAACTATTGCATATACTCTGAAATGTCTCTAATCTCCTGTCATTATTTTCTATAGGTAAACACCTGCATATGTAGCAGACCATGGGAAAGTTCATTACTTGGTTTATATTTCTTTAACCCATCAAATACTTCACTTTGTCTTCCACCTACTAAGAAACTGGGTGACCTGCTGTAATAAATGAGAATCATTTCATTCAGTGGTAGTTTCCTTGGTTTCGGATGCATGAATACCAAGGCACTTAATTTCCTTTTAAATAGCTTTTCCATAATCAGAGTGGCCAGTTTACTCACTCTCTTCTGAACTGTCTTTGCACGATTACATTTCGGACCAGGTTATTTTTAAAAGTGATAAAACTCTCTCGGGAACTCTAGTAATGTGAAATCTAATCTGTTAGGAGTCAAAATATGGTCATCTGAAAAAAAGTCAGAAGAGTTTGTTTATCATTAGTGTTTTATCTAGGCAGGATCCAGCCCTTTGAGCAAACACCTCAATAATTTAGAAAGATAAATTCAGTGACAAATGACATCATTGTTTTGTCACCCTTTCTACCTTGTCCTCTCTTGAGAAGCTGCTATTGATAATGGAATCATGTAAACTCTCTGAATGCTTTCACTCAAATGGCATTTGGCTAAAAAAAGGACAAAATACTTTTCTTGATCACAAAAGAAACTGTGTTTTTTTCGGGGGGTAAACTCTCCTGCATCCACCATGTGGAGGGAGACTGTCCTCATCCTCTCAACTCAAGTATACCAGCTCCAAGATTACACATCAGTGGGGAAAAGTGCAACCTCAAAGATGACGGAAAGTGATCTTCAGCTATTTGAGCAAAGGCCATTTGGTGGATCAACACATACTCATTGGATAATTATTCTAATTCCTGACGAATCATAAAGACACAATCCATCCAACAAAATTTCCCCTACCCATTCCTGATACAATATGAATTACAAATTCCTGTTCCACAGAATCAAAAGTTTTGTTAAGAGTCAAATAATATAGTACCTGCATTATGCCCCATCCTCAATGCTTTCGCCAAAAAGGCCCCCAATTTCTATCATCGGCTCTTTTATAAAACCTTGCTAATTACTCCTAACCAGTTCTGGAATAATAGTTACCAGTGTGTGAGCAAGAATGTCTGCCAACAATTTTGTATCTATATTTATTAAAAAAATTGAGTGATAGTTACCCAAATCCAGCTTATCCAGACCTGGTTTTGGGCTAATGATGACTTTAGCTGTGGTGAATGAGTCAGGCAGACTATGTGTTACCTCAGCCTTACTGAAAACTAAACAAAAATGGTTCAACATCGCCTTTTTTACTACCCTGTGAAATTCATATCCCAACCCATTTTCTCCTTGGGCTTTTCCACTTTTCAAACTGTTGAGATCACTAAAAGCTATTCTGCCCCAATCCTATTATCCAACGTCTCTGATTCATTGACCATCAGGACAGAACCTTGCCACTAATTTGATAAGCTCTCTTTAGATTTTCCTATGTTATCCGTTATTGACTAAAAGGACGTACAGTGGAAAACATCAGTATAGAAGTACTCCATTAGGTTATACTCAGTTTATTTATTTATTTACTGAAATCTGGTAATACGTTAAACATGCTGGTCACCTGGCCATTTTCAGTCACAACTTTGGATCCTGAGGAGCAGTGGTACAATATAAAGCAGCAAAAAGAGTATTTACAAAGCCAAGCTAATATGGAAGAATAAACAGCAAGCATGCAGTAACAAACTGAAAACAGAAATATATGTACAACCTTTACTAACAATAATTAGCATTTCCTATATGCATTTTGTATTTAACAGTTCAAGGAGTCATGTAACAGTTATTTTTAACATTCAAAATTATCCAGCATCGTGAAAGCAAACACAAGTAATTTCACGTAACTATCACATACTATAATCCCATTGGACCATCATCCCTCCCCTGATATACCCCATCTAATGTCTCCATTCCCTCCTCTCCCTTCAATTTCAGGCTGGGTCAGAAGCTGAACATGGGACCCTATAGTTCATAAATGGTTTATGAAGTCTCCCAGATTAATTTTTCCAATTATTTTGTATTTCTAATGCAGCATTAAGTGGTGCATGGATTATAGGTTGGCTATAGTTAGTATTGTTCTCTCCTGTTCCCCTTTCATGATGGGATGCAGTTTAACCATATCTGCGGTATTTTACTTTTCTACTGTCTATTTAGGAAATAACTAATATTGGCATGCTAGGCATAAAAGCAGAAATGAGCTACATGTACAAAGTAACATTAAGATGATAAATTTCATATAATTTTTATGTATTTAGCAATAAATGAATGAACAATTTAATAACATATATTTCCACAGCCAATAAAACTGAAGACCTCCTCTCTACTACTCAAACTACTTTCACAGCCAATGAATCCTGGCTAAACAATGCTCAGTTACTCTTAAACCCCCCCAAAAGACAATTGATTACTCTTCTCCACAAAACCTCCCCCAAACAACTTTAAAATCTTTTCTCTAGACAACACAGAGATTGAAATCATAAAGACTGCAAAATTACTTGGAATCACCATTGATGACAAACTCACTTTCAAAACACATATACTCAGTACTATAAGGAAAACCCACTTTAAACTTGGAAAACTTTACCAACATAAACTTTATCTAGACAGCCATACCAAAATAAAACTGACCAATACCTTACTCATTCCATCTCTCCTATATGGTAGCACCATTTTCACCAAACTCCACTCATCTCTCAGCAACAAACTCCAGTCATGCTACTACAAAATAGCAAAATTTGCCTCTAGCAAGCCTAACCGTACACATTACTGCCTGGCAATTTTATACTTGCATTGGTTAGACTTCTATCACTACCTCAGTTATACCCAACTGAATCTCGCCCACAAACTAATCTTTAAATCACTGCCCAGCACTCAGCTCCATCCTTCACCCTTATATTCCTACTTGGACTCTTAGATCCTCTAGCAAACAGCTTCTTAATGTTATCAAACCTTATAAAAGAGCTGGCCAAACTCTACTTCCACAGCATTGCAAAGCTATGGAGTAATTTACCCCCCATATAATTCAAATCAACTGCCACAAATCCTTTGTTTGCCCTAAAAAGCCACTTCCTGTAAAATCCCTCTTGCCCCTGTAATCCTAACAAAAAATACCTTAACCTCATCGATTCTTCTAATCTGATACTTATAATCAGATACTTTGCTGCATTATCAATAATCTTATGTATAATTCCATAAACACAGTTTCCATAAATACAATGCAACTTCTTTGTAATTTTCAGTTGTGCAATACTGCTTTTATTTAATAATGAACTCTACTGTATGATTATAAAATTGTATGCAACTATCACATATCAAACTGGAAATTTATTTAATTATGCTACTTGTATGTTTTAATGTAATTTGTGTGGCGCTTTTCTCCCCGGGCCTCCAGTGAAAATGGGCACCTTACCCAGTGGACTTCCCCGGTTAGCAAATGTCAACAAATAAATAAATAAATAACATATATTAGAACTACACCAGATTTAGAGAAAAACTGTTGTATTCCGCCTGAAGAAAACTGCTACCTACACCTACTTCAAACCTCGCCCGTAACTTAAAACCAGTCCTCCTATTATTAATCAACCTTTGCGATCAATTTTCTCTTTAATGCACCTTCCCTACTAATAAACTAAACTCATTTTAATTTTCAACTACATCTATATACTTGCATTTCTCTACCTTGCTTAAAATAGTTGCACCTTGAAATAAGAACTGTAAATCCACAAAGTGCATGGTATCCTGAACCAATACTTTCTCTATGAGGAATTCCTTAATCTGCGTGTGTCCATTAGGTGATGTGCATACTTGTCAAACCTCAGCACAAAGGCTTTAACCCCTCAATTCCCCTTCTCATTGGTATTTATCAAGACACCTTTGCCCTTTAATTTCCCTTGAAATGTAAATCAATCTTGTCTGGACTCTTTTAGTGACTCCCAACTATGGCAGACATTTGCCCCTGGTTAACAAACAAAAAAAAATCAATAAGTAAGTAAATAAACAGACTGTTCCTAATAATTCAGCAATGTCAATTATTCAAAAGTGTATTCAAAAGCACTGTTGACTTTCAAGGAACACAACATATGTCAGTTCAATAAAGTAACAGGTCACTCAGACACTTCCTTTAATACTAATAGTGCAACTGGATCTGTGAAATTAAATATAGATAAAATAAATAAAACAGCAATGAAGTCATTTGTCAAGTGAGATTATTTCAAGCTAAAGACTCATTCTGTTTGGAGTTCTAAAATTAACACTGGCATCATCATCATCTTCATCATAATCAGCCCCCTTTTTCCCATTTTCTACATGAGGTCAGGGTAGTGTGTTAACTGTTGCCATCTCTCTCAGTTCAAGCCACACTCCTGCTTTCTTCGACACTTACGCCTGACTGTTGCAGATCTTTTCTCACACAATTCATTCACCTCTTTGCTGGATGCCCTCATTTCCTCTTACCTTCTTCCTGTCTGTGTCACATCTTCTTCACCAGATTGTCTTCTGGATTTCTACACGTCTGAACCACCGTAATCTGTTCTTTTTGATTTTTTCTGCAATTGCAACTACTTTGGCTTCTGCTCGTATGTCCTCATTTCTTCATCTCTCACACAGTGTGCACCCTACCACCCTTTTCATGCAATTTATTTCCATCACCTCTAGCTTCCTTATCTGCTCTGCCTTTACTTGCCCAGGTTTATGTACCACACAGCAGTACTGGTCGCACCACTGTCTTGTACACCTTGCTTTTCAGTTCATTTGGCATTCTTCTGTCATAGACTACACCTAACACTCTATGCCAGTTGGATGCAGTCCCTCTGATTCTAGCTTTGACCTCTTCATTTAGACTTGCCTTCTCCTTAACCACCCCTCCCAGATACCTTAAGCTATTAATCTGTTCCACTATCTTCCCTTCTATCTCAAGTTTCAGCTTTTTCTGATTTCCACAATTTGCTGCCATTACCACTGCCTTATCTGTGCTTAGTTTCATCCCATGTACCTTCAGTTTTGCAGTCCATTCCCCTACCCTTTGATGAAGTTCTTGCTCAGAGTCTGCCTGCACTGCCACATCATCTGCATACAGCAGCTTTGTTGATCTGTCCCCTCCAGCCTGTTTGCTAATGTATTCCATCACTAGTATGAACAGCAGTGGGGTCAGAGCTGAAGCCTGGTGCACATCCATCCCCACTGGGAACCCCTCTGAGAGACCAAACACTGTTTGTACTTGAGTCATTGGGTCCTTGTACATAGCCTGCACTAATTTTACCAATGTTTCTGAGACTTTGAACAACCACAGTACTGCCCAGATCAGCTTTCTTGGGACCTTGTCATATGCTTTCTCCAAGTCTAGGAATGCCCATTTGGATTCTTTCCTCATCTCTAGCTTCTTCTCAACTATCTGTCTCAATGTAAACATCGGGTCAGTTGTGCTGCATCCTGATCTGAATCCAAACTGCTCATCCCATATCTTACATTCTACTACTCTGCATATCCGTTTATCAATCATCCTCTCTAGAGCTTTCATGCAACATGACAAGAGCTTGATGCCTCTGTACTGACCACATTTGTGGATGTCCCCTTTGTTCTTGTACACAGTCATAAGTATGCTTATTCTCCAGTCATCTGGGATATGCTTTTCTCTCCACACTGCTATGAGTACCCTCAGGAGCCATTTCTCCCCTATCTTACCCAGCATCTTCATCATATCTGCTTGACCTCATCTAAGCCTGTTGCTTTCCCTGACTTCATTTTCCTTAGTGCTATTCTTACTTCTTTTAGGGTGGGCTGTTCGTCTCTCATTATAGGCTTTGTCTGGGGCAGTACAGCTTCTGTGGTGTTTTCTTTATTCAGAAAATGCTGGAAATAGTCCTTCCATCTGCCTTTGATGTCCTATGGACTGGTGAGCAGGTTGTTGCTGGCATCCCTTATGAAGGGTGTCTGACTACCTTCTTTATCTTTCTGTCTTTGCCTTACAACCTGATATAGTTTCTTTGTGCTACGGTGCTACCTACTGAGTCACTTTCCAGAAGTTGGTAGAGTACCTCTAATGCCCTGTTCTTTGCTATTGCAACCCTTTCTTTGTTAGCTAACCATATTCCTTCCTAACTTGGTCAATCTTTTCTATCTCCTACTTTTTCCTGCACTACTACTTTCTTTTGATGATTTTCTGGACTTCTGCATTGCATCACCAGCTTTCCTTATGTACCTTATTTCCATACCTGGCTCTGGCACATATCAGTTCTGTATTCCTCACACATGCTGTTTTGAGGTGCTGCCATTCTTCTTCAACTCCACCTATTTCTTTCACTTCATGGGGTGCTAGAGCCCTAAGAAATTACTTGAACTATTGTACTTTCTCTCCAGTGAACTTTCAGGTCTTCAGTCTGGTCTCTGTTGACCTTAGGGGCTTCTCTGACCACTGTTTGCAGCTAATTATGGCAACCAGTGGTTAATGCTGTGAGCCGATAGTTTCACTAATGATGACTTTGCAATCACTGATTCTAATTCACTGCCTTTTCCATACTAGAAGGAAGTCTACCTGAGTTGCATTTTGGCCACTCTTGTATGTACTCTTGTGATTGTCTCTCTTTCAGAACCATGTGTTGGCTACTATCAAGCCATTTACCAGGCAGAAGTCTAGAATGTCCTCTCCTTCTTTATTCCTGCTGCCTCACCCATGTGGACCCAGGCAGTCCTCATATCCTGTTCTGTTTGTCCTGCTGTCCTGCTTTATCTAGTAGGCCCTGCAGCTGCTGTCTGAATGCACTCATTTCCTCACTATCACAACCCTTCTGTGGGGTATAGGCTGAGATTATGAATACTGCCCTGTCATTACACTGGAGTCTGATTGCCATGAGTCTGCCATTAATTCTGATAATATCCCTCACTGCCTTTTGAAGCCTCTCTCTCATCACAATTCCCTCATCATTTCTAGCCTATCCCCCTCCTGAGTAGTAGACTCTGGATCCCAAACCAAGTGGCATTGCTGCACTGCCCTTCCATCTTGTCTCTTCGATACATAGGATGTACAGCCTTGTCTGTATCATCATGTCAACCACTTCCAAGCTGCATCCTGTCAGGGTACCTACATTAAGTGTAGCAATTCTCAGTTCATGTTTGGCAGGTTGATTGGTTTTACATCCAGCTTTTGCTCAACAGAGCTATCTCAGGTAACCCAGGCTGGGCAACAACTCACCGGTCGGCCAGTAACTTATTGACCGAGGGCTGCTGGGCATTATGGTGGGCATACACCACTCCCACCTTTAGAATGGGTCCCTGGCATAGGTTGGAGTAGGCCGGGTCCTCAATCCACTTATCACCTGTAATTACCCATTCCCATTTTGGCAACATTAGTCAACATAACCAAATCATCTAGAGCCATATTTTACACCATCGAGGTGCTAGCCCTGCCACTGTGTGTAGTCAGTAATCTGTGTTCTCCTCTCTTGAGGATACTGCGCACCACAGTAGATGACCAAAGCAATTACTCTGTACAACTCTTCCATCATAGAGCACCATGTAGAGTCTGTGCTGCTGCCCAAAGCTTCATTCTTTGGTGAGTTTGAGATGGAAACACACAGCATGTTTTTCAGAGGTAGAAGGTGTGATGCCCCTACACTGGTCCAGTAATCAAGGAGCCTCAATCCTCACCACTGGCAACAGTGAGGGACATATACAATGGGAGGATGACAAGTACAGACACAGTAAAGTACAATTTCCCTTAAGAGCACACAGAGATCACAGTCAGTCTGGGGTTGGTTTCTGCCTCTTTCTCCAGATCCCCAATAAGACTCCCCACTGGCACAGCTATAGGGTTAAGATCTCAGCCTAGTGGTCAAACCAAAACATCCAGCACCTTCCCTGTCCAACCAGTGCTTCATGTCCCTGCCCAAGTAGCTGACACACACACACTGAGATTTTATTTATATACAAACACACAGACACTTCTGGGGAAGGCTAGCACAGGTTTAACAGCTATGCCCCCTTCTGTCCAGACAATAAGGTAGTTATCACTGCCACCAACACCTACTTATCAGCTACTTAATGGCTCTTAGAAAGGGTGACCAAGCCTACTGTGTAATGTTACTATTATCCAACTGGCAAGTGTGACCAACAGCAAGGCTATTGGGGTGGCCTATACAGTGTCACCAACTAGATATGCAAGTAGTCTAAGAGCTTAGATATCTCTAAACAAACAAGCCACAATTAAAAGATTTAAGTATATTTAAAAATAATTAATTAATAAAAGAACATGAAAATACTCAGAGAATACAGTAATTACAGAGTTCAGAATCACAGGAAATATTTTAAAACAACATTGCAGGACAGTCACAAATAAATACAGAAAACATCTAAACTAAACTAATCTTTACTATATTCCTATATATATCTAAAAGATACTATGCCTTAAATAACTTACTTACAGAGAAAGACAAATTCTGATGAGAGGATGTTTCCAGGTCCAAGACAGGGAACAAAATGCACAGTCTTTCTGTAAGACAGTTCTTACATTACTATCACATATTACTGCTGGGTTAGCCTGGATGACATCACTTTTACATTTAAAACCTAGTTATGTCTCTTTCAAGACAATAGGAAAACCTCTAGATCTAGGCATTGCGTCTGTTTACTGAGAGATAACACAATTGTAAATCACTTTGCTTTTCAACTTATTTTCTTAAAGTTTTGCAAATTAACTCTGTATGTTCCAGCTTCTTCTATTCAAACATACATTTACACAGGTATATAGTTTATATACATTTCTGTTCTTTTCCAGTAGGGTACACTGTGGTTACATTTTTGAAGCTCAGTACATAACAAACAGTTCTCTTACATTTGTAAGACAAGCATATAAATCATATTAATATTCACAAATGACACACGACTATCCACAAAATTCCAGATAGCTGGGCAGGCAGTGTCACAGAAGGAACCCCACAGAGAGACAAAGAGAAGATGCAAACTCCAAACAGGTCAGGATCAAACCTCGTACCTTGTGCATGGGAGGTGAGCACCTTAAATATTATGCCAACATGTCAATAATATATACATGTATGAACAGTAAATATCCAATCATGCTGTAACTCACAAATTCAGGCTATTCTAGGGACCATTATAACGTGTGCCAAGTACAACTTAAAAGGTATATTTAAACAAAAATATTAGAGTACCATCAAAGTTAGATGGCCAAGGCTCCCAAAAACTTATAAGTATTCTTATATTAAACATCTTTTTAATGAATAACCAGTCTTCAAAATATGGCATAAAAACTGCCAAGTCTGGGAAGCACACTTCTTAGTATAGTGTTGTGATTGATATTTATGCACAAGTTGGGGCTGCCTTTACCAGAAGGTGTGTCATAAAAAGGAAATGTGGAGTTGCTATATCTGAGGCAGACAAGCGCAACAAACATAGACAAGTCGCAATGAAAACTAATAAGGAATTGCTGCTTCTAGCAGTATGCAATGGTCACTACCTTTTGAGGATCCTGAAGAGAAGTGTCTGTGAAGCTACATGTGAATGATACAGGCAGTCTGGAAGGTGTCCTTAAAACATGAAAAATGTTCAAAAGAATGTTACTCAAAGTTATGGAAAGCAGTCTTAAGAGTCAGTTATGTTTCATTGAATTAAACAGCCAATGAAATGATTTTTGAAAACTGGATAAGCACTTTCATATCAAATGACTTCATCAGATCTAAATTAAAATGTAGGAACTTGACTGTATAAATAGCTAAAGTAACCACAATGCTGGGGTACAGTATATTGGGACTTCTATTCACGAGACTGATTTGGACTCTGTTTTGAATGATAGTGGGACCACTTTGGGGGGCTTTCATCATATGACTAATAGAATGGAATTGATCCAGTGGCTCACCTGTGCTTGGGGTTGATAAGTATATACTAGGCTAATTACAACTACCTAGCCATACAATCCAAATGTGACCCACAAATTTGATTTATATAGGGGCGATTTCCTGACTGCCTCTGTCCATCAGAAACATATGGGCCATACCAGGGGTGAATTTCTGATTATCCACCCATTGGTCCTAGTTGCACCTAAAAAGGGATGAGAGGAACTCTGCTTCACATGGATGGGGAGCCTGTTCCAGAGAATGGGAATTCTCTAAGAAACCTGTCTCTCCAACATGTCCTATTTATGTTGCAGGCAAAATTTAGATCACATCTCAGAAGTCTGTATGATACCGAGTAAAAAGACAGGGCTTTCAGGTGATCAATGTTGGACATTGTGTTTACTCCGTGTATTCGTTTGGTAAGGAACCTTTATGGATGTTCCAGTTGTTGCATATGTCTAGTCAGGTACATACTGAAGGGGGTGTTATACTCTTATGATGAGCCTGATGAGGACTGAGTACAATGATATGACGACATATCTGGACCTAGATGCCATGCCCTTGCTTATAAGTTGAGCAACATTGAAGGATTTTCTCATGACAGACACATGTTGGTCAAAGGCTTAGTTACCATCTGCATGAATTTCCAGATCCTTGACAAATGAATCAACTTTAAGGGTGTTTGACTGATGATGTAGTTACCCATGGTGGCAGACTTTCCAAAAGATACTATTATGCATTTCTTGATATTGAGTTTTAAGCCATGGATTTGGCACTGAGTGTTTGTTTTAGACCTTCCTGAAGGGAGTTCTCTTCTTGGGTGGATTTAATGACTACTCCCAGTTTTCAATAATCTGTGAACTTAGTTAGCCGGAGTCCTTTGACATTGGTTTGGCTATCCATGAAATAGATTCCAAACAGGAGTGGGCCCAGCACAGAGCTCTGGGGGATTTCACTAGTGAATGGCCTCTTTGTGGAGGTGACCTCACTGATTCTAACCTCCAAGGTCCTATCAGTGAGCCATCTAGCTATTCAGTCTATTATAAAGGGGTTTATACCTAGTTCAGTAAGTTTGTTGGCAATACCTGAGTGGGGTATTGTACCAAATGCTTTAGCCAGATCTAGATTGGCAGTATCACTATTTTCCCTCATCCATTGTCTTAGTGACCTTTTCAAAGAAGTCTACCAAATTCAGTAAGCATGACCTTCCTTTGACAAAGCCAAACCGGGATGGATCCAGTGTTTGGAGGTCTCCTATGTCCTTGTTGATAATTCCCATGGCTTTGCAAATAAGACTAGTCAGACTAATGGGTCTGTAGTTTCCAGGATCTGTTGAAGGTCCTCCCTTATAAGGGGGGGGGGGTGACCATTGCAGTATTCCATTCATGTGGTACAAAACCTGTTTTAAGACTATAGTTAAATAATGACACCAGGGGGTCCTGATAAGTCACATTTTAAGCTACTCGGGAGGCATCCTGTGATGTTATCATGACCCACTGAGGCTTTGTTGTTGGCTTTAGTGAGTGCAGCCAGTACATGCTCCCTAGTTATAGTTGGAGGCATTATGCTTGAGGGTATTTTGGGTAGATGTTTGGGGGTGAAGGAGGGTTAAACTTAGAAATGAATTTGTCTGCTAACAGGTTCACTATATTGCCAGGCTTGGTGAATGTGGCACCATTAACCACCAGTTCAGCATATTGCTGTGTGCTGCCCTTGTGGTTTCTGATATAGCTGTAGAAGGCCTTATGGTTATCTTTCTCCTGGAAGGCTATCTTAACCTCAAGGCTGGCTTTGTTTGACTTTATTAACTCACTTTGTTGATGATTTACTTTGTTGAGAGAGTTTTTATCATTATGGGAATTACCCTTCCTGATTTTTTGTCATCATTTTTTCATTGTGTTGTATATCCTGTTTAAGTTGGGATGTCACCAGAGCAGTTTGTTTCCAGGGCTAGTCCTGGGCTTACTTCTGGTAGGTACACCAGTGTCTATGCAGCCATTGACATGGTTGTACAGAGTTTCTGTGAGCAATTCAGCATAGGATGATGTGTTCTCGGGGTTTGGAGAGGCACTGAATTTTGACAAACTATCACTTAATAAAAAGTAATTTGCCTTGGAATAATTTAGGTTCATAGGTTCATAGGTTCATACTAGGCTATCTGCCCGAGGGCATTTACAATTAGTATGGGGAACTATACCCATTATTTTTCTGTGCAGTGACACTGAGGTAATCATCTCCCATCCATTGGTCAAGATTTCTCTTGAACAAGGCCAGTGCTCTGCCTCACATGTACGGATTTTGTTCCACAGCATAGGAGTCTTTGGGTGATGAATCTATCCCTCCAGCACGTCCAAGTCTCCGCCCTTGTGGCTCTGATGGATCTAGATTTTGAGGTGAAGCATATTCATCAAATCTGGGTTTGACATGGCCTTGTATGTTAGGCAAAGGTCACCTAATAGAGCTGGAGTTCTTTCAGTCGGGCAGCATAGGACAGATTTTTGAGACCCTTTATCCTTTTGGTGAGGAACTTTGTGGCCTCTCCAGCTGCTGCAAGTGTCGGGTCAGATACATTCGAATGGGGCATTGTACTCAATCATTGGTCTGATGAGTGATGAGTAAAGGGAGACTATGACCTCCCTTGATCTAGATGAGAATCCCTTCATGATAAGGTGGGAAATGTAGAAGGTCTTCCTGGGTCCCCAGGTCCCTGATAACTTCTTCTGTGCTCAGTGGATTGCCACCTATTTGGTAGCTAGGGGTAACCTTGTTTTCGAAGGTATGACTATGCATTTTTGGCATTTAACTTTAGGCCGTGGCTCTGGCACCAGTTATCCGTTTCTGTGAGACCCTTCTGAAGGATATCTGTGTCAGATGTGTTTTCTACTATGAGTTTGCAGTCATCTGCAAACTTTGTCAGCCATAACCCTCCTGTGTTTGCTTGTACAAGAGGGCCCAGGAACAGGCTTTGAGTCTGACATGGCGCCAGCAGCTCTGACCCTGTGGGTTGCTGATGAGTTTTCAATGATACCCGAATGGGGTATTGTATCGGGCCTTAGCCAGATCGAGGTAGGCTGTATGGACTGCCTTTCCCTCATCAATGGCTTTGGTGACTGTTGAAAAAAGTCAACCAAGTTTAAAAGGCATGATCTGCCTTTGACAAAGCCAAACTGGGTTGGATCCAAAGTCTGCAAATTCCTATGTCTTTATTTATGAGGTCCATTATGATCCTCTCCATGGCTTTGCAGATAAGGCTTGTCAAGCTAATGGGTAATTTCTTTGTGAAGTGGTACCACAGTTGCAGTATCCAGAGGTAAGACTTTGATTAAACAGCTGTCCTAGCTGTGGGTTTAATTCCTCATTGAGTTCATGGAGCACACAGCGGGGACACCATCAGGTCCCATGGATGCTGTGTTTTTGCTTTGGAGAGAGCAGTTCTCCTTGGGCGCTGGAGATGTTTGGGGGCTGCATCGCGTTTGGTATAGATATCTCCTTTGGGGGAAGTTTGCACTGAACCTGTCAGCCAGTATGTTGGCAATGTCTGTAGGATCAGTAATCTTCACATCATTTTGAACTAGCTCTGAGCATATCTGGGAGTTTCCTCCCAGGTTTCTAACATAGCTAAAGAAGGCCTTATGATTGTCTTTGAGTCTTTAGCTATTTTCTCTCGAAATTTGCTTTGGATGATTTTATGAGAGCTCTTAGTTTTTACTTATAGTGATCAAGGGTGTCTTACCTTATTTTGCTCTATCTTGTAGTAGCTTCCTCCTTTGTTGTAGAGTTTGTTTATGGCTGGGGTCCACCAGACTGGATGCTTGCCTTTGGTACAAAGAGTCTTTGTTTTGCTTGGGATTGCCTTATCCATGCAGTCCTGCAGGTGCTGGTAGAAGGCATTTGTAGTGATTCAGCGGCTTGAGTACTGTTTAGTTCTTTACTGTGGTCTTTTTATTTCAGGTGGGGTGGGATGAGGACCTCCAGCGAGATTAGTTTGTGTCTGAATCTCACCAGTGAGGCTCCCATGTTGTGATGATGAGATCAAGTATGTTATCTCCTCTTGTGGGATGGTGACTAGTTGTTCCATGGCATTTGAGTTTATGAATTCCAGGAACTTTTGGGCTAGGGTGTTTGGGCTTGAGTAGTGTTCCCAGTCTATATTAGGGTAATTGAAGTCACCTAGTATGATGGTGTTTGGTGATACATTTATCCCCTCTAGTGTTTTCAGGAAGGCCATGTGAGGTTCCTGAGTTTGTGAGGTGGCCTGTAACATGCTACAATTTGCGAGCAGTCTTGCCTATGGTTAATTGCACCTGGATGGTCTGATGCATGCATCGGTTGCCACCAGTCTTGAGGTGTGGGTGTCCTTGATGAATATGGATACCGCATGATATGAGGTAAAACCTGACCTTGAACTGTTACTGGTTTTAATGGGATTACAAAGTTGATTTTGAAGGAGACAGTATTATGGTTGGACATTACTAGGGAGGACAAAACATGGTGGGAGGTAGCTTTCTCCCATATTTGTAAGTAAGAGGTCCAGTATGTTGGAACCTTTAGTGGGCATATTCACTATTTGGTCAAGGGTGTTTGTATTTACATAGTTCAGGAATCTCTATACCTGTAGATTTAAATCCATATAGGATTCCCAGTCTATTGAAGGGTAATTAAAGTCTCCCATTAGTAGAGTGTTAGGTTGGATGGTAAGTGTTTCCAGTAGGTCCAAATATGGATCATGAGCTTCTTGGAATATGGAGGGTGACCTATTGCTGGCTAGGATATGGTACAGGACTTTGTCTATGGTGATCTGCACATGGAGGAACTCCAGCACATCATCCTGTTTGACCACCCTAGCAGTATGCTTGTTATTGATGTATATTGAGACACCTCAACCTTTAGTGTTGGTCTGTGCAGCTACTGGTTTAAAAGTGTGGAAGGCACTCAAACCTCGCACTGCTGGGATACTGCTTGCTGATTTAAACCATGTCTTGGTAACTGCACAGATGTCTATGTTCTCACATTTAGGCTATTGGCACTGACCAGTAATACACTGAGGTTCAGGTGAGTTTGTTTTGCTGTTGGTAGGTTTGTCAATTTGGCATTGCCTAAAAAAGGCAGTATGGGGGCAGGGGTGTAGCCAGGATTTCAAATTTGTACTCACTGCTCCCAGACTGCTGCCCCCTCAGAATGCCACACCCACATTAATACTGCTGACCAAGCCATGCCCCCTTCATATTGCTGATCTCTGAACAGATCACTTGCAAGTATATGCCAGGGTAGTAATTACTTACATGCTACATGAACACTTCATTCCAAAGGTACATCTTCCATAAGTCAAAAAACAAAATACCTTTCCAGTTACACTAGGACAGATCAGTTTGCCCTCCCCAAGATTACTCTTCTTCCCCTTGCAGCTCCTAACCCCTGTAGTGGCTCATTAGACTAAAGAACTGGCCGGTTCTAGGCAGCACGTGTTCCGCAGTATTGTAGTCTGAGGCACAACATATAGAGCTCTCCCAAAGTAACCTCCCTTCCACCCGCATGGGTCACTTGGCAATCGCAGCTCACTCCTATGGCCTACACTCACACCCTTCCACCCGCATGGGTTACCTGGCAATGGCTGATCACTCCTATGGCCTACCCTCACACTAAGCCTTTTGAAATGGTAAATCTTACATTCCCAACAACAAATACAATTTAACTGGGCTCAGTTTATTTTTTTATTTATTTTTATTTTACATTTGTTGACCGGGCTAGTCCACTGGATACATGTCAATTTTCAGTAGAGGCCCAGGAGATGAGCTCCAATTACACTAATAGTTCAGGAAAATAAAAATTTAATACATTGTCAATGGAGATTAACATCAAGAACATGAGTACAAAGATTACAAAACAATAAACTACTAGAAACATATTTACATAGGAAAGGATTTGACATGAAGATAAGGAAAAAAAGAGAAAATTTAAACTAATTATTGTGGTAGTTTTGAAGAATAATGCTCAAAGTGGAAAAAAAAACAAGTTAGTGTGTGTGTGTCTCTCTCTCTCTCTCTCTCTCTCTCTATATATATATATATATATATGTGTGTGTGTGTGTGTGTACGTGGAAAACATGAGGTCACAGCAAGTTGAATATTAAAGAATATAGTCATACTGCCACTGACATAAATAAAGATGTATACCCGTGGGAGTCAATCAAGCAAAAACTAAAGCTGTTGAAATTTACATCCTTATTACCCTGCTTACATTTTGTAAATCTCAAGCCTTTACTGAAAGGAAATTGGTTAAAGCAAGAAAATTACCCTAGGCCCCAGAACCAGTGGGACTGTTACATGCTCTAAGGAACTTGTTTGGAGTTTTTTCTAGTCTTATGATCCAGTGATAGTTTGAACAACATTACTGGAAAGAAAAGAAATTCAAGAAATAAGTTTTGCTCAAAGTTTAATGTTCAAAGCTGAATTGATACCACCCAATATCCTGAGAAGGCAACAGCTTGAAAACACAAAAAACATAGCTGTGAATGCAGGCTGCCTCCCTACCCTCCCACAAAATGAAAGCAATCACTTTATGTATATCCCTATGCTGTTACATGCTGAAAAAACAAATGAAGACACTCAGGTTTGATTGTGGAAAATGTCAAAGAAAATTACCACACCATTCTCAGCCCCTTTGTAAGCTAGTGTAAGTGATCTCATGTGCACACATCAGAGTAGTGCTGGTTTCTGACTATGTTGGGTACTGGGCATTAGTTGGGGATGGAGTCCCTCTACTAAGCCTGTTTCAAGCTTCCACTATAGAGAATAACTTACTGCCAAGCTCTATGCATATTTAAATAGTTCCATAGACACATCTTTCCCCATCAGAAATAAATGCAACACCAAATTCAAAAATAGTCATATGGGCAGCATAATCAAAGAAAAAAAATACTCACTGCATGTAAAAATAAATGCAACTCAGAAAGCTAAAAACACTCTCGCTAAACTAAAACAAGGAACTCAGGACTGTGATCAAATCAACCAAAGCCTGATATGAGGTAAAAATATAAACCCAGGTGAAAGATAAACCACAAAGTATTTTTTTTAACTGTGCTAGAAATCTCAAACAATGACTGGCACTACAGTGAGCTTATAACAAATGATATCACATACTTGGACCAGAGGATATGACCAATCCACTGACCAACTAATTCAGATTGAACTTCATCCCACCAATCTTCCAATATTCTCACATCAAATACCTGCATCTATAACCCCCTCAAATATCTCAACAATTTATGAAGTTAGTACCCAAGACCAAGAACATAATGTCTATTGCGACTGGATAACATAGTAAACTGCCTACTTGTTAGTCTGAAACCTGATATGTCGAACCTTCTACAAAGGCTATTCAATACTAATCTCAAAACAGGTTTTGTGCTGGATGAATGAAAGACTGCAACAGACATTCCCTTGCATGAAGCTGGGACTTCAAAGGACGCAACATACTCACTATTGTAGGGAAATCCTTTTTCATTGTACAGCTTATATCTAAAGATATATCATCCAGATCCAGGTATATAATTATTCCCCACTACTTGGCACCCATTAGGCCACTGAGTGATTATAATGCCCCTTTTGGTATGTACCTTTCCAAACACTTGTCACAAGTGAATGCCATCTATCCCTCAAACATTTAGGAATTATTCCAAAGCAAACCTTGTACTAATGACTTATACCATGCTAAAATTTCTATCCCCCAAAAAAATGTGAACTCTGCTACCACAATGCAAATTGTTTACAGAAACCCTATACCATCATGTAAGCAGCTGCAGTGAGGTAGCTGTACCCACAAGGAATAAATAGAGAACCAACTCAAATAACAAGCCACCCTGGTGGAATCCCGATATCAACAAGTTGTATAACAAAGGGAGGAAAAACATGGCCATAACTATGAAGTGCAATACCCAGAAAGGTATGAAACCCCTCAAACTAAATAAGCAACTCAGAAATCTTATCAAGCCCATCAAAGCCAAACTTGAGGCAGAAATATCCTCAAAGACAAAGGATAACCACAAGGCCTTCATCAGCTTTGTTCATAACCTCAAAGGTAACACGAATGTGCTGAAGAAATTGTAAATGGAATCACTTGAAGAATCAGAGGATATAGCAAACCTATTGGCTGATAAATTTAATTCCAGTTTCATCCCACTTTTCCCCTCAATACCTCTCAGGAGACACCTCCTACCATAAATCTTCTGACTATCACTCACTAATAGGTCTTCAATGCATTGTCCAAGGCAAAGAACACCATCTCAATGGGCCCTGATAATATCCTGGGATACCTCTTGGATAGCATGAAAAGTACAGTTTTGTACCTACCATAAATGTAGATGTTTGAAGATCCACATTGCTGCAGTCCTTACATATGGGTAGTCCACTGTCCTCGGTCGACCCGAATACCAAAGTATTAGGCTGACGTCGGTCAAGGCGCTTAAAACTGACATCAGGACGTCAGGGTACAAAAGCGCATGACCGACGTCATATCCTCAGTCTTTTCTTGCCCCAGATGTCAGAAGGCCCTAAAAAGAAAGGTCAAAGCCAAAAAACAGCAAAGAACCACCAACCACCCCTGCACTAACCACATTTACAAAATTTACAACCCAAACCACACAACCACCTCTAACTACAGAGGGGAAGGAGGGAGGGTAAATTGGACTGCAGCAATGTGGATCTTCGAACATCTACATTTATGGTAGGTACAAAACTGTACTATGTTCTTCATCTCACATTGCTGCAGTCCTTACATATGGGTAGAATCCCAAAGCAGAGGTAAGGGAGGATGGCAAAACTATAAAGCATTAGGAGCTGCCAAAATGCCCTGTAAAATTGCAGTGGCAAATCCAGCCCTAGATTTAGAATAAAGTGGAAGGTGGTAATGCTTAGAGAAAGTATGCACTGAACTCCAAGTAGCTGCCTCCAAAATATCTTTAGTAGCCACCCCTTAAAAAGCTGTTGAAGTGGCAGTAGCCCTAGTGGAATGAGGCCTAATCCCAGCTGGAATCTCCTTACCATGATGGGAATAACAGAAAGCAATACAAAACCAATCCACTTAGAAATAGTTTGTTTTGAAACAGGTTTGCCCTGAGAACCCAAAGCAAATGAAACAAACAACTGCTGAGACTGCCTGAACCCTTTAGTTCTGCTCAAATAATATCGCAACTGTCTGTGTATATCCAAAGTGTGCAAAATCTTCTCCCCTTTATTTTGGGGGTTTGCATAAAAAGTAGGCAAATGAATAGTTTGGTTTAAAGCCACACTAGAAACCACTTTAGGCATAAAGGAAGGGTTAGTGCAAAGACACCCTATCCTTGTGGAAAATTAAGAAAGGCTCAACCGCCATAAGGGCCTGTAATTCAGAAACCCTTCTCGCAGAGGTAATGGCCAACAAAAAAGCAGTCTTCCATGATAAATATTTCAACTCGGCAGTAGCTGCAGGCTCAAAAGGTTGTAGAGTGAGTTTCTCCAACACAAAATTGAGATCCCAAGCAGGAGTAGGAGCTCTACGTGGGGGTCTTATATTCTTTGCCCCTCTAAGGAATTGCTTAAACAAAGGATGAGAAAATAATGGTGGGTCACAGTCATAATGAGCAGAAATTGCTGCAGCATGAACCTTTATAGAGGAGAAGGACAAACCTTTGTCCAATAACTCAGTAAGGTATTGAAGAGCAACACTTAAATTAGGGTTAGAAACATCAAAATCCTTAGCTGTACTCCAAATTAAAAATCTCCTCCATTTATCTGCGTAAACTTTCCTAGTACTAGGCCTTCTGGCCTCCAAAATAACATTCAAAACTTGTTGTGGAAGCGGAGACCCTCCAGGGTTTAAAACAGAATATGCCAGGCTGTTAGATGCAGAGAGTGAAGTTTGACATTGAGTAAATGACTGTTCTCCTGAGACAGCAGGTGTGGAATCGAAGGCAAAGGCCATGGAGGCTCCCGTACCAGACTTCTCAGTAATGGGTACCAGTGCTGTCGAGGCCAATCCGGAGCTATTAAAATCATGGTTGGCTTGTCCTGTCTGACCTTCAGGAGTACCTTTGGGAGGAGAGGCAGTGGTGGAAAGGCATACACGTGAAGAGTGCTCCAATTGAATGAGAGAGCATCCACTTTCCAAGCTGTGGGATGAAACCTTTTTGTGCAAAACTTTGGCAACTGGTAATTTAGTGGAGAAGCGAACAGATCTATGTCTGGAGTTTCCCATAACACTGTCAATTCTTGAAATACATGAGGATCCAATTTCCACTCGTGGGGATCCATAATTTGTCTGCTCAACACATCTGCTAAGGAGTTCTGTGCTCCTGGCAGAAACCTTGCCTGAAGATTTAGCTGTAAACTGAGAGCAGTCTCCCACAACATCATTGCTTGTCTGCATAGAGGGTATGAATGTGTCCCCCCTTGCTTGTTGATGTACCACATGACAGTTGTGTTGTCTGTTTGAATCAACACCTGCCCTGGAAGAAGTAAATCCTTGAAAGCTATCAATGCAAATTGGACTGCTAACATCTCCTTCAAGTTGATATGTAAATGTTGAAGTCTGGCAGGCCACGTGTCTTGTACCCATTTTCCATTTAGATGAGCTCCCCAAGCTTTGTCTGAGGCATCTGTCGTTAGAATCTGACTCGCCTCTGGTCGGGCCACAGAGAGTCCCTTGTTTAGGTGACATTCCTGAGCCCACCACAAAAATTCCTTTTGAATGCAAGGTATTATCTGAATGACAGTGTCCATATCTTGGCAGTGTTGTGTCCATACATTGTTGAGATACCATTGTAGCTTCCTCATATGCAGTTTGGCATTGGGAAGTATCAGAATACAAGATGCCATGAACCCCAAGGCTTGAAGGACTGTCCTTGCAGTCAGCCTGGACTGACGAGACAATTGATGGAAATAAAGAGAAAGATTCTTTTGTTTGTCCGGGGTCAAAAGGCCATCTGAGATGCTGTATTCAGTCTCACACCCAGAAAGCACATGTCCTGAGAGGGTACTAGACTGGACTTTATTTCGTTCACAGAATACCCTAGGCATCTTAACACTGCCATCACATACTGTAAATGATGAAGAAGTTCGTCCTTTCCTTGAGCCAGAATCAGGCAATCGTCCAAATAAGGATAGATTTGTATTCCTCTTAGCCTGAAGAAAGCTACCACTGGAGCCAGAACCTTCGTGAACACTCTGGGCGCAGTAGATAAGCCAAAGGGCAATGCAGAGAACTGATAATGAAAAGTCCCAGCCAGAAAACGCAGATACTTCCTGCAACTGGGCCTGATAGGAACATGAAGGTAAGCCTCCTTGAGATCCAGAGTCACCATCCAGTGATCTTTGCCCAGCAGAGGTAAAAGCTGTTGTAACGTCAACATTTTGAACTTGGGAATGTCCAGATATGTGTTGAGGATAGATAAATCCAAAATTGGTCTCCACGTGTTCCCTTTCTTTGGTACTAGAAACAGGCGAGAATAAAATCCTAGGCCCACTTCTGGCAGAGGGACCGGTTGTATAGCTCCTATTTGAAGTAGTAGAGAAATTTGTTTGTGAGCCTCTAGTCTTTGCTGAGGAGGAACGTCTGGCATGCCTTTGAAAGGAGGCAAGGTATGGAAATAAAACTTGTAACCTTGGTGTATGATATCCAATACCCATTTGTCCTGGGTAATTAAAATCCAATTTTCCTTGAAGAGTGCCAACCGTCCTCCCAAAGGTGCTGCCAGGCAAGAAGGATCTGGCAGCTGAAAAAGTAGGTCATTGGGCCTGTTTACGAAAGGACTGGCCCCTGCCCTCACTCGAAGATTGTGCAGGTGAATTCCCTGTTCTAGGTCTGAAGGAACTCTGAGCTCTGCCCCTACCACGTCTAGATCTACCCCTAGACTGAGAATCATAAGAAGGATACGTCCACCCCTTAGCAGGCCAATTCCTACTAAACTTCGGAGGCTGAACTTGCAAAAAATCTTTAACAGTCTGCATAGACTTAGCCTTGTCTTCCATTTTCTTCAAGACTGACTCCACAGGTGGACCAAACAACACTTCAGACTGCAAAGGAGCATCCAAAATCCTTGTCTTAACATGGTCAGATAAATTCTGATCCTTCAGCCAGGCGTGCCTGCGAAGAACTGAACCAGTGGCAGCCACCCTAGAAGAGGCCTGCACAGCATCAAAACCACATTGTAAAGAATGCTTACCCACCTGTTCAGAGACATGCACCAAATCTTGTAATTCTTTACACTCAATGCCTTCTGCCACAGCATCCACCTTAGATTTCAATTGAGAAAGAAGAAAATTTTGATATTTCAACATATGAAACTGGCAATTCAAAGCCCTCATTGCTAAGGTAGAAGATGTATAGACCTTCTTTCCCCATCTATCCAAAGCTCTGGCCTCTTTATCTAGAGGAACCGGATTTTTTACAACAGAGGCCCTGACACCCTTAGGTCCCTGACTAACAGTTTCTGGGTCCACCCTAGGACTCTTATAAAGATATTTATGAGCCTCAGGCACCCTGTAATACCTATCCGGTTTAACAGGCGCAGGAGGCAGAGAATCAGGATTAAGTGAAGCCTCTGAAAACACATCTTGCACAACATCCAGAACAGGGGGTATAGCTAAGGGCCTATGTTGAGGTAAAAACAAAAATTCCCTAAGCCTTTTCCGTGAATCAGAGAAGTCCTGACCTTCCCACTTAAAATGTTCCCTCATAGAATGAAGTGTCTCTGAAAAAGAAAAATCCTCTGGAGGAGAAGCAGAAGGAGTGGAATCTTCTGCATCAGAATCAGAATAAGGAGAGTACTCCTGCAAGTCTTCAGCCGAAGACTCTGAAACATCCGAAGCCTGTTCAAAACTTTCCAACTCTGGCTCCACCCTAGGCCTCTTATCAGGAGGGGCAAAGAACCTCTAATCAGAGTAATCAAATCTTCTGCCATTTTAAGCATGTGCTTCTTAGGCACAGACCCTGCTGAACTAGGAGTGACACCAACAGAAGCTAAACCTGGCCTGCCTCTGGGAGAAGCCTTGGAAACAGAAGGAGAGGGCCTAACCACCCTGGGAAGGGAGGGGAGTACAGTAACCTGAGAAGCCCCTTCAGCCTGACCTGCCTCTTGAGAGGCCACATCCTGCAAAATCAAAGTCTCCCCCTGAGACTCCAGAGAAGTCTCCATCGGAACCACCGGTTCCACTGAAGCCTCTAAAGAACCGGCGTCCGGAACGGACGACTCATCTTGCCTGGGTTTAACTGTTTTGTCTTTGCGCTTCTTAGGAAGCGGGCACGGAGAATCCGGCGGCATATTATAATTGCACCGCCATCAAGACCAGCCTAGCACAATCTAACCTTCGCTTAATAGTGCGCTTATTGAACCTAGCACAAAAGCGACACCCGACTACGTCGTGCTCAGGCCCCAAACAAGGAATGCACAAAGAATGATAATCCCTATGCGGTATCTGTTTCCCACAAGAAATACAATTATTCACTTTTTCTGACATCCGGTAATACACTGAGGCAAGAAAAAAACAAAATATTCCCCAACGGGGTACTTAGCCAACTTGGATTCGGTCTGAAACTCCGAACTCGAAAAATTTCAGAACGCCGAATGGCACTTGCAACGCTGCTTCTGCATCGGACCATGCGGCAAAAAAGACTGAGGATATGACGTCGGTCATGCGCTTTTGTACCCTGACGTCCTGATGTCAGTTTTAAGCGCCTTGACCGACGTCAGCCTAATACTTTGGTATTCGGGCCGACCGAGGACAGCGGACTACCCATATGTAAGGACTGCAGCAATGTGAGATGAAGAACATCATGAGATATCAAGCACTCTAAAATCACCTTCCAACATTAGCCTACTAATTGGCTTCATCCTTAGTGAATGGAGGACTGCAGCAGTTAATCCTTAGCACAAGGTTTGGCCTTCTACGGATCTGGATAACCACAGATCATAAGTCTGACTGGTCTTGTATGTAAAGCCATGGAAAGAATTATCATCGATATTTTAAATAAAAATGCAGGGAATGCATTTTCTTATTTACTTCTACAATGATTTCAGATATTGAAATAAAATATCACTATCACTGATAGCCATTTGCTAAACAATACAGTCTCACAATGAAAACAGACTTAGCATGAGCAATAAACTTCTCTGCCCCTGAAACTCACATTCTCTGAAATGGCATGAAACCCACATTAAAAGAAAATGCATCTGACAGTGGAGGATCAAGTTTAGCTTTGAACTGTTTTTAAACCATGGGTTCCTTGCACACATTTATAGGGCCATGCTCACATGAATGTGTTCTTTGATTCACCCTCATTATGAATTATATTCCTTGTATAATACATCACCATTTGTTAGAATGGTGTTTTAAATTTGTACTTATGAACATTCTTCTAGAAAGCAATGAAACAATAATGATAAAACTACCCATTTCAGAAAATTTCAGCCATAAAATGCCACTAAAACTTCTGTCATTACAATCCACCAGTATTATTCAAAAAGCACAATCTTTGCAGAAGTAAAAGTTTTCTAGATAATGCTACATTAAAGAGATATGTAACTAATGAAGTGGATGCTACTGGTAAACAACTTTGCATTTCAGGTGTTTCATCTACAAATTCAGTGCCTGCTGCCTTTGAAAAATTAATTGCCTATGTTACATTAAAAAAATGGTAAGCTGGTAATATTGCAATAGGGAATGACTGACAAACCAACAAGAAGTTCATAGTTACTAGGCATCTTATACAAAGGAGGACACACTCAAGAGTGTAGAACCCCTATACCCCCCTTAAAATGCACCAAATAATCCGCAATCAAAATGGCACTGCAATACCAGCACTCCATCCAAATAGTGTTGGAGTAGAAACCACAGCCTTCTGCACCAAAGGCAATTATGCTACTAACACTGCTTCCAAATTCTACAACACAAACAGTGACGGCCATTTGATAAACAAAACAGTTAGTGGCACACTGAAAACAGACTTAGCATGAGCAACAGTAAATTTATCTTCCCTTGAAACTCACAGTTCCATGAAAATGAAATGAAACTCAGTCCCTTGAAAATGTACTGAAACTCAAACTCACAATTCTTTGGCAGTCTGGTAGTCAGGCTCTTGTCTTCATTAGAGCTCACAGTTCCTTCAGCAGTCCGGTAGTTGGTACAGAGAATTCAGGCTTTGTCTCCTGTAACCAAATTACAGGGTCAAGCCTGATCAAGTTAAGTGACTAACCTGCCCTCCCCCTTAACTACAGCATTACACACCATCGTCATACCTCTCAACCTGTTAGCATAAGAAATCTGGGCAAAGCCTAAAACAGGGACAGATTTTAAATATTGCTCTTACAGACTTAGAAGATTACTAGAATAACAGAATTTGTCTTAGCATGCATTTTCTAAAGGAAATGAAGCCCAGCTCTGCTGTATGACATTTATTTCAATTTTTAGTGATTTGCCAGAAAACCTCAAATATTGAGGAACAGGGCAAAAATCACGGAATTCTGTAAAAATCTGGACAGTTGAGAGGTGCGCATATCTCTCACTCTCTTAGTGCAAGAAATCTGGACAAAGCCCAAAATATGGATCATGCCTCTCAACCTGTTCAAGCAAGAAATCTGGACAAAGCTGGGGGGACAAAGGCCTAAAAATAGGAAAAATTTTTAAATATTGCCCTTACAGGCTTAGAAAGTTGATATAATTCCAGGTTTTACATTAGCATGAATTTTCTGAAGCACGTGGAGTTTGAAACTCAAATGCCTGCCATTATTTTCACACTTCAGTCCTCAATGATTAGACAGTAATTTGCAAGAAAAGCACCAATTGCAGGAGAAATGGAACAAAAATATAATGCAAAAATCTTGACATTCTGTGAAAATCTGGACAGATGAGAGGTATGATAGGGATAGATTTTAAATATTGCTCTTTTTAACTAAGAAAGTTGCTAGAATAACAGGATTTGTGCTAGAATGTACTTTCTGAGGAATATACTAACTTCAAGTCCTCTGTGATTTGCCAGAAACCCACAAATGTTATGAGAAACAGACCAAAACTATGAGGCTAAATCTGGACAGTTAAGAGGTATGTTAAACACACACATGCACTTTATCTCTCATTCACACAGAACGGCTAGTTCAAATTACATATATACACACACACACACACACTTTCTCACTCTTTCAGAAACAAATAGAACCTCCAGAATAAATAATATAATTGTACACACACACACACCTACTCTCTCACACAGTAACTAACACACATGCACTTTATCTCTCATTTAAACAGAATGCCTAGTTCAGCTTACATGCATGCATACACACACACACTTTCTCACTCATACAGAAATGTACAGAACCTCTAGAAATGAATAAATAACATATAAACACACACACACACACACACACACACACACACACACACACACACACACACACACACACACACACTTTCTCACTCATACAGAAATGAACGAAACCTGTAGAAATGAATAAATAACATAAGCGTACACAGACACACACACACCCACCATTCATTTTACATACTTACCTTCTGTCTCAATGAAACAACTATTTTAAATTGCGAGTGAGTGAAAAATAAGCTTACATCAGCGTTAGTGTGTGTACGATGCACACGTGACCTTCTTTAAAGGAGAAGATGCTATTTTAGCTTTTTTTCCTAGATCCTAGCACCTGCCTTGTGCTACCCCCTCCATGCAAACACTGTACTGAAATGCGTACAGTGAGTATGCCTCCAGACGTCCCTGTATGGGGGTTGGATAAGTTTTAGCCAGTATTCAAAAGTCTATATAGGAAAGGTGTAGACCATCATTAGCAAAGCAATGTGGTCTGTTAACTATGTCCTCTCAAGCTGACAAATACTGGATTCCTTAAAATGACACCAGAAAGACAACAAATTGTTGAAATCAATCATCTTTTGCTCATATTGTGTCATCATATACCAGCCTTAGACACACTGTGTGACAGCTTCATAATGTCTCTCTTCATGTAGTCCAAGGAGGTACATCTCAGGTCATTTACACTTACATGGATGATGATGGAATCATACTGGTAACTGTCGGGTAATGACTTAAGTGCGTGCGTGATTTGGGGGATTCTTGCTCTACATAAACAGTTAACAGTTAACTTCTCCTTGTGCAGCCTGGTTAGAGCAACATCATTAAATATTTCAAGGAGGTCCTCTATTACGAGAGTCCTGGGAAATGTGTTTGCTTGCCTTAGGGGCTTGGTATTTGGGGCTTCACTGAGAGTGATAGTATGTGTGGTGTTAGGTGTTTTTTCTGAGTGTCTTTGGGCTTGCTGAGGCATAACTTTGACAACGGGTGGTCTACGCGATCCTTGTTGTTTAGGAAAATTGTTTTCAAGTCCCTCAGCATAAATTAGTCTTTGTGTGTGTTGTGTTCTATGTGTGTGGGGGAGGTCTTGTGCGTGTGGTTTCCACAACCTGATGTGCACTTATATATGAAAGTATAGCACTGGTGTCATTGTGTAAGTACACCTTTCATATACAGTGTTTGTTCTTTAAGGATTAAGTGGTTGCAAGTAAACATGAGATAATTACTACATTGACTGAAGATGCCCATATCCACCAAGCTGGCTACAGAGAAGTTAGGAAATTGCACATCCATACTGTCCAGTCCTTTGATTTGTGACCTACAAAATGTGGTGTATTGGAGTTACAAGGCTATTAAGGGTGCTTTATAGGTGCAGCTAAACATTATGAAATTCTGCTAACTAATGTTTACACAATACTGAATTTGACTAAATCTGTAAATATTGCCACTTGACACTCAACTAGCTGCTCTAAACTTGTCGGTGCACAAGGTATTTGTACTATATTGCTGCTTTACAGGGCACAGTTGTATGAACCAGAGGAACCTTCACATAGAGGGGATCCTGATGGCGAGACAGGCACCAGACAAAAAATCTTTTCCATTTGTAAATACAGGATTTTCTGGTAGTGGGTTTCCTAACCTCCTGCAGAACCTGAAGCACTTCCTCAGAAAAGAGGCACTTAGAAGGAATCAAAATCTTATCATCCACAGTGTCAGTTTTAGAGTGGACAGGTGAGAATGGATGAGAGATCCCTTGTCTTGTGGAAGAAGATCCACCTGATGAAGTAACTTGTGGTGACTGCCCCTGACCAAGAGAGAAAGAAGGGGGAACCAATGCTGTCTGGGCCAAAAAGGGGTCACAAGCAAGATATTGGGAGAGTCCTGCCTGATTTTATGCAGAACCTGTAGCAACAGAGGAAAGAGAGGAAAGGGATAGAGAAACATCCTCTTCCAAGGAAAATATAGGGTGTCCCACTTTTCAGAGGACTTGGAACTCTCTGTGAAGCATCTATTCATGAATCTGAGTTCTGGACCTGCTCAAAGAGTCTGTCACTAGATTGTGCTCTGAGGGAATGTAAACCACTTGAAGAGTCACTTGATACTTGGTAGCCAGATCCCAGACCTAAAAAATTAACCAGCAAAGAGATAGGATCTCATACCCCCCTGCTTGTTGATGCACCACATCACAGTGGTATTGTCTGTGAAGACTTTTAGGGGGCTGGGGTGAAAAAGAGGATGAAAAGCTTGCAAGGCCAGAAGAAGAGATCTCATTTCATACTGTCTGATCCCTGATGAGGAGATCAGAGATACTGGACTTTTAGGAGGCCACAAGAAGCTCCCTACCCCAAGTCTAAGATGACCATGAACATTTCCTGAGAAGTAATTGGAGTCTGCAAGGGAAGAACTAGAATGAGAGAAAGAATTGAGGAATCCACCACTGAAGCTTGAGTTTCAGTTCAGACAAGGAAGAAAGGAAACCGGGAAATCCAGGGGGTGGCAATGTTGAAGCAACACTGATTTGAAGTACATTAAATGTCTTCATGTGGAGCCTGGCAAGAGAGAGCACTGGAATAGTGGAAGCCATAAATCCCAGAACCCTGAGAAATTATCTGGCTGTGAGAGAGGACAGAAGAAGAAGGGACTGAAAGAAGGTCATCAGTGGTAGAATATTGGGAGCAGGAAGAGAGCCCAGCATGGGAACAGTCTGAAGCCTGCACATAAGAAAAATATGATCCTGGGAGGGCATCAGGACTGATTTATTGAGATTTATGGTGAACCCCAAACTGTGTAAATGACAAGTGGTCAGCAGGAGATCATGCATCAGACTGCTGGGAGAAGTAGCCTGAATGAGCAGGTCATCCAGATAAGGAAAAATCTGCATCTTCCAAAGCATGCAAAAAGCAATGACAGGAGTGAGGCATTTAGTGAATACCCTTAATGCAGTAGAATTGCCAGATGACAAAGCAGGGAACTGAAAATGCAAGGAAGAAACAGAGAAATGAAAAGATTTCCTTAACAGAGGGTGAATGGGGATGTGGAGATAGGCATCCTTAAGGTCTAGAGAAACCAAAAGTACCTGGGGAAGAAGAAGAGGAAACAAGATCTGAAAGGACAGCATCTGGAAAGAAGGAGCCTTTAGAAAGGTGTTGAGCAGAGAAATATCCAGAATTGTCTACAAGTATCCTCCATCTGAGAAACCTAAAACATTCTGGAGTAAAACCCCTTCTTTACCTGAGTGGGGGGAATGAGTTGAATAGTGCCCTGATCCAAAAGGGATTGCAGAACCTCCAGAAAATGAGGACACTGTTCTAGAGGAGGTTGAGGAATGCCTGAAAAAGGGGAAGGGATTTCCAAACCATGGAATACCCCTGATGAATAATAGACAGCAGCCAGGAGTCTGAGGTAATCTGATGCCAATTTGGAAGAGAAAGAGAAAGAGACAGAGACAAGGGGAACTGGTTGATGGGAAGGAAAGGACAAATATCAAATGGAGACAAGCTTGTCCTGAAAAGAAGGCTTCTGAGATGGAGTGTGAGTAGATTTAGCAGAAGGAATGCTCCTAGATCCTTTCTTTTCCTTAGGAGGATGGCGAGTTTGCCTATGAGCAAAGGTAGACTTAAAAGGGTAATTCTTCTGGAATTTGGGGATAGAGGAGACTAAAATATGTTTGAGTTCTTACAAGGCCTTACCTTTATCCTGGCAGGATTTAAGTAGGTCAGCAGCAGCTGTCCCAAAAAGATTTTTGTTATCCAGTTAAACATCCAAAAGCTCACTTTAATATCATCAGGTAAAGCCTGAAGATATAGCCAAGAATAATTTTTCAATACAGAACAAAAAGCAGCAATGCAGAAAGTGGCAACAGCAGAATTATAGCTGCATTTTATAGAGTGATGGGCAACCTGAGAAGTAGACCCAAGCAGGGAAGAATCAAGGTCAGACACAAACCTAGATACTTGAGAAAGAAGAGCCAAGATAAGTCTGGTCATATGGGTCTGGTAATTAATAGCTCTAAAATATAGGGTGTCAGCAGTATAAACTTTGTTACCCAACTGTTCCATAGCTCAACTATCCTTATCTGAAGGAAGGAGATTATTAGATGGCAACAACTTAGAAGGTTTTATCAGAAGAGACTGAAACCACTGCAGGATCAGCAGAAGGGCACTTATACAAAAACTTGCAATACTTAGGTATCTTGTAGAACCTGTCAGGTTTCTTGGGAGCAGGAAGCTGAAAATTAGGAGCAGCAAAGGTGACCAAAAGGGCTTCCCAAAACAGGAACAGCAGCAGATGGCTTGGGAAACTCCATCTGTAGAAGCTCATAGTACCTCTTTTGGATATCAGAGACCTGGAAGCAATCCCACTTAAAATACTCCATCATATGGGCAATAATATCCCCAAAGAATAATTCTTCAAAGAGATAATCTGAACTTAAAGAATCCTCTTCCTCCAAACCACAGTTTTGAATGGAATGAATTTGAGAGGAGTATGCAAGGGATTATGCCTCAGAATCCAAATCCTTATCTGAGAGATCCAATTCACTAGGCCACTTAACAGGAGTGGAAGACCAGGGAGAAGCAGGGACTGATACCCCTTGAGGAGGCTTCAAGGCCATTAAAGCAATGAACAGACCCTGAGTAAAATACTGCCATTCATTCGGGGGATCTTTAGCAACAGGGGAAATATAGTTATGCTTTTTCTTTAGTGGGACGTCTGCCCTAAGTACCTTCACAGGTTTAGACCCTTGGTGAGATTCAATAATGGCAGTAGGCATCTCATCCCCTCACTAAAATCTGAGTAACCTCCTCGGTCCTTTGGAAATAATCAGCCAAGGTTTCTCCTCAATGCCAAGAACAGACATTAGAAAAGCCTCCAAAGGCATGCAAGAGTTTGGATACATGGCAGCCTCTGATGGGGTTGCAGCAGAGGAATCCGAGGTGAGCACTGGATAGTCTTCATGTATTTCAATAGCTTCTAGAGACAGATGTCCAGGGAGGCTGGATAGCAACCAGATCATAACTAGTTTTGTTGACCTTCTTCTTGCAGATGGCTGACCCTTGGGATGGGGGGATTTTGCAACAGCACCCTGAGCCAAGAGCTTAAGTCACTGGTTTTCAAGGTATATGGACAAAGAAGAGAAATGACTACGGAGGGTCTTAGAGACAAATTATTGACAGACAGAGCACTATATATGGTCGTGGGAAGCACCTAAGCAAAAATGGCACTAATCGTGATGGTCTTTATGGGGAATCTGGCTCCCACACTGACATTTTCCCTTTCTAAATGAAAGACAAAATTGAAAAAGGAGAGAAGAAATAATGGGACACTTATCTGAAAGTGGCTTGGTAACCAGCACAGCAGAAAGGTGTTCAGATGGACATTTGATCACAGCATTTGGATTGGCAGCAAAGAATTTCTGAATGTTTGCGTCTGAATAGCACCTTTATGCCCAACACCTTGAGTGGGGAGCATGTGTGTGACATGCGGTGCCTATAAGATCTAGTCTTTGGTATACTGTCAGATCATTGGGCTATCCTTGGCAGGAGATCTCTTATGTACAGAATACTGCAACAGTGATATGGAATGACATGCACAGCTGCAAACAGCTAGGACAAAATATAGTCCAAACTACTCCAACACAAATGCTACAAAGAGCTAGTGACACTGGCCTTTTGCAAGGGAAGGGGCAACTGTCATGGAAGTGAAGCTTCCAAAGACAGACTGTAACAAGAAGAGGCCACCATAATTGACTGTCCCTGAGAAATGAGAAGGATTCTAGTTGGAAAATTAAGTGCCAGAAATTCTATGTAGGAAATCCAATGGCCCTAGGAAGGGGACACAGAGGGATCTCTTTCTACCTAACTTTGGCCAACACTAGGAAAACTCTGGACTGGGAAAAAGGAAACGGTGGACCAACACCTCAGAACTCAACCCTTTGAACCTTGCAGGGAGGAGTAGAGATGGAAGTTAATGCCTACCCCCCCCCCCTGACCAAGCTGGAAGGCAGGGATTACACTACAAATGGCTAAAATCTCCAAACTATCCTAATCCCAAAGGGAATGAGGAGAAGCTCCTTATTACTAAAAAAGAACAGAATTCATCTCGAACTGGGAGCAAAGTCTGGCCCTGTCCTTCAGCTTCTTCATGGAAAATTCATGGAGAAGGGAAACAGGAGTAACTAACAAAAGAAGGGGTGTATCAAGCTCTCTTCTGTCACCCTGCGGTGCTAAATCAGGGAGCCTGTCAATCAACAATCACCTAAGATGCTTGCAGTCAAAAGAAAAGACAGATAGGACCTTAACAGACTTACCTGGGTGCAGGTAAAGGATCCTTGGAGCTTTATCTTCTGCCTAGATCATCTGTTATGCCTCCTCCTTTCTCCTGGAAGGGAAGAGTAAGAACTCAGAAAACAGGGAATGAAATTCTCCAAATTGCAGTGTGCCTCCCTAATCCAGGAAGACACTGAAGAGGACTGTAATCTCTGTCCAAAACATTTCTTCCTGCTGAAGGGCATATACACAAAAAATGTCAAAATTGTTTTCAAGTGGGGATGTTCTTAGCCATGCCATATACTCCGGGTACACAGACATGCCTGCTGCTTGGCCAGTGCAACCATCACAGACACCAAGTCATGCCTAAGGTAAGGAGCTTAACCTTCATCTGAGTCATGATGAGGTCACTCTCAATCCCAGACTCACCGTGTCTATATTACATCACCGAACACTTAAAAAAGTGAATGGTGATTAATTGACCCAATGTAAGTGAAAGCTTACAATATCGAACTGTCAGAACAGCGATTTTTTTCCAAGGGAAAAAAATCGCTGTTCCAACAAAAAAAAAAAAAAAAAACACTTTATAACATTACATTAAGTGGGGGGCTTCACCCCCCCCCCACACACACACCTCCCTGCTTAAATATACCAACTTTGAGACTGCACTACAGTGCCAAAAATGGCAAATTACCGAAGTGGCCAAGCAAATTCCTTCCCAGGGAAAGAATTCGCTTACATGCCGCTTCGATATTTTGCCATTTCAGTCTTTTATGTTCAACCAAATGCATTCGAAAGAATACATCATCAGTCTTCTAATAGGAACCCGGCTCACCAAATACTTTGAGCATGGAATACAGTGTAGACAGGTGAGAAACATAGTTGATGGCCCTAAGCCTCAGTAAGGCAGATGAATATACTTTCCTTCCAAATCTATTCCATTCTTGGGCTACCTTATTCCCAATTACTCAAAAAGGGAGTGTGGCCTTAGGGTATGATGTATTCCCTCCAAGCTCACTTGGGGATTAGCCTTAGAATTCACTATGAAATATAACCTTCTACATCACAGACAGAAAAACATCTGTACCAGACCTACCACTGGCATTACATTAAAGTCTGTAGAGGTCAAACTTAGATACACTGACTCTAAAACCCACCAAGAATCAAACAACTGCTTCATCTTATAATCCTGTGACTGACACTGGCTCACTTGAGACTTCTCTTCCACCAGGTCTGAGTATCAATGTGGAATAAGGGATAGGCCAGGAGAACCTTGCCCAGCATTGCATATGCTTAATCCACAACGAGATAACTTGTGAGATAAATCCTCATGATCAGTCTAGACTGAGGGCTGAGTTGAGAAGATTAATGAAAGGCAGAGTTGACACCTTCAGAAGAATCATCAGGTAGGAACAAGGGATGTGCCTCTCCTTAACCTTAAGTCATCTACTGAAACAGAGGACAAGAACACAAGTCAGATTCTGTAGACTGAGGCCCATGCCTAACCCTGGAAGGCCTAGGAGGCTACTGACAACCTACCTTTAATGGGGTCTATATTAAAACACCAGAGAGGTGTTTCATCGAACACCTCTTGGTCAACACATAAAGAGCGAACGCACTAAAGCGGAAATGCTCAAAACAGCGATTTCTTTCCCTGGTTAAGAAATCGCTAGCACACACACACACACACACACACACACACACACACACACACACACACACACACACACACACACACACACACACACACACACACACACAGTCACTTCCTCATTCATACCTGCATTCACTCAAACATCACTCTCTCTCCTGATCAAAGACACACACAGTCACTTTCTCATTCATACCTGCATTCACTCATACATTGCTCTCTCTCTTTCCCGATCAAACACACACACACAGTCACTTCCTCATTCATACCTGCATTCACTTACACATCGCTCTCACTCTCTCCCGATCAAACATACACACAGTCACTTCCTCATTCATACCTGCATTCACTTACACATCGCTCTCACTCTCTCCCGATCAAACATACACACAGTCACTTCCTCATTCATACCTGCATTCACTCACACATCACTCTCTCTCTCTCTCCTGATCAAACACACACATAGTCACTTCCTCATTCATACCTGCACTCATTCACACATCGTTCTCACTGTCTGTCACACCCACACAACCACACATCCACTTATGGATTCATTCATACATCGCTCTCACTCTCCCAATCTCACACACACATGCCACACACCCACTTACACATTCATTCATACATCCCTCTCACTCTCCCGATCTCAGACATACACACAAACATCCACTTCCTCATTCATACCTGCATTCATTCACACATCGCTCTCACTCTCCCGATCTCACACACACACACATAGCCACTTCTTCATTTATTCCTGCATTCACTCAAACATCACTCACACTCTCCCAATCTCACACACAAAGACAGCCACTTCTTCATTCATTCCTGCATTCATTCACACATCACTTTCACTCTCCCAATCATATACACACACACACACACACACACACACACACACACACACACACACGCAGCCACTTCTTCATTCATTCCTGCATTCACTCACACATTGCTCTGACTCTCCCACTCACACACACACACACACACACACACACACACACACACACACACACACACACACACACACAGACTCTTTTGCTTTCATGCATGCATTCACTCACCACGCAGACACAAACACACACACTCATACAGGCATTCACTTACCTGACAAATCAGCTGCTAAGCTTTGTGGCACCCCTGTGAGGAAGTCCCAGCTCCCCAGGGCACCACGGGCACAGTTTGGGAACCTGTGGATTAGTGTTTTTTTCTGTATTGATGTCAGAACTTTTCTACTGTATTATTTTAAGCATTTCTTTGTGATCTCTGAACTCTTGACTAGCACTAGGTAGTGAGATGTATTGTCTTGTTCTTATTAAATATTTTTTAAACCTTTTACTGTGGCTGTTTTATGTAAGAGATAATTTAACCTCTAGTGTACATTGCATGTATATAGTGATACTGTCCAAGTCACTCCAATAAGCTTTGCTGTTCAGTCACACTTACTATTTGGATAATAATATTGCACAGTAATAATTGGACACCCTTTAGTAAGGGCCTTTTTAGTAGCTGATATTAGTGGTTGGTGGCAAGTGGTACTACTGTATAGTCTGGGTAAAAGGGGCACAGCTAGAGAACCTGTGCCAGCCATCCCCAGGAGTGCCTGTGTGTTTGTATATAACTCATATCACAAAGTGTGTGTGTGTGTGTGTGTGTGTGTGTGTGTGTGTGTGTGTGTCAGCTATTTGGGCAGGAACATGAAGCACCGGTTGGACAGAGAGGGTGCTAGAGGTTTTAGCTTGACCACTAGGCTGAGATCTGGACCCTATAGCTGTGCCAGTGGGAACTCTTATTGGGGGTCGGGAGAGACCAGCCCCAGACTAACTGTGATCTTTGTGTGCTCTTAAGGGAAATTGTACTTTACTGTGTCTGTATTTGTTATCCTCCCATATGTGGATGCCACTCACTGGTGTTAGTGGTGAGGATTGAGGCTCCTTGATTGCTGGGGCAGTGCACTGGCATCACATATTAATTGTTTGTCAGTGGTAGGATATCCACACCACATATTAATTGGTTGGCACATACTAATTGGCTTGTAGTGGTGTGGATAGTGAATTCCTGTAGCTTGTGTACAATGATCACTGAAGGTGTTTTTGCACTCTAAATCAGTCATGCAGTGAATACTCAGAGTTTAAATCACAATTGTTTTATTTCTTTTGTTAGCTTAGTTAGTCAGGGAGAGCAGGCAAGCATGTCAGCAGAGGAGCACGGAAAGCTGACAAGGAGCCAGCTAGCTGAGATGTGCCAGGCTAGGGGACTGGTGCATGGAAACCTGACTAAGGCAGACATGATTGCAGCTTTGGTCATAGCTGCATCAGAAAACAGCAATCAGGAGGACAATCAGACTGGCCGTGGAGATGTACAACACTGAGAGAATGGACAGCTCAACCTTAATGCATAGGACTTAAAAATCCACCTGAAGCTAAAGAGACTTGAGTTGGAGGCTAGTAGTTTGGAAACAGAAGCAACAGACAGACTGAGACATCTACAGGCTGAGGAGAATGAAAAACTGCTAGGTCTGGAAGCTGAGGAGAAGGAAAGGCAGAGGCAGCACAACAAGGAGATGCTGACTCTTCACCAGAATCATGGAAGTAATGGGGAATGGAGTAACTGGACCCCAGAAGCACAACAGATCAGTACATTTCTTCCATAGTTTAGAGGGGGATAATTTTGATAGTTTCATTCATATGTTTGAGAGGGTATGTAAATAGTATGATGTTAACCAAAGGCTCTCGGTAGGGTTCCTGAACCCCTTACTCCATGGTAAAGCTGTAACTGTGTTGTCTAAATTTGCTGATTGTGATTATTTTGATTATACTATTAAGAATTGCTTGTTAGAATTTTTTAAGCTAACACCTAAAACTTATAGGAAAATGTTTCGTGAGCATAGACGCAAGGCAGATGAAAGTGTGTGTGAATATGTTGCTAAACTGAGCACTTATTTTCACAGGTAGGTGAGTGGATGTCAGGTCACCTCTTCTGAAGGGCTGTCAGACCTTTTGGTGAGGGAACAAGCCCTTAGCACTTTGCCTGAGGACATAAGGATCTGGTCAGCTGATAGACAATGAGCTACGTCAAAGGAGGTGAGAAAGAAGGGAGACCTATACCTTGCTATTAGGGCATCACTGCACAGGAAAGGGACACCCAGTGCTGCTCATGGATCTAGAGGAACCCATAGTAGGCAGCCCAGACTGCTCCAACAGAATCTACCAGTAGCAGAGGAAACCACTAGTCCAGGTACACGTCCAGGACCTAGGGTTAAATTTCTTGAATGCAACCAGTGGGGCCATGTGGCATAAAGATATCTATGAAGGCAAGGTGGGGAACAAAAGGTGAACAGCCAGTAAGTGGGAAGGACAAAATTCCAATAGTAGGTTGTCTTGAGACAACAGTGGTACCAAACTACCATCCTGCAGATGTCCTGATAGGGAAGGATTTTGATGAAGCAGTACTATGTGTTAATACAGTTACATGCAGTCAGGCTTCGAGACAAGCATGTGGGTCTGGTAGCCTGGGGGAGACCCAGACAGACCGCATACTTGCAGCCAGGACTGGTGAGGTGGTTACTTCAGGGAGGGAGCTGCCCTGTAGCAGTGAGACTGAAGGTGAGCCGCAGCTGCTTGTGGGTACTGATGTTCCCTTGGACAGAGTGACTGCAAAGGTAGAGGTGAATAGTAGTACCCAGGCTGACAGTGAGTAACCACTGTCAAAGGATGCCAGACTTCCTGTGGAAAGGGAACTGGGAAGGGTTACAAAGAGAGAGAGTTGAGACAGGCTCAGCTCTCAGACCCTACATTGCAAGGCCTGAGGCAGGTAGCTAGGGAAGCACCTGATTCTCAAGGGAAGGAGGAATCCATTTACTGGAACAAAGGGTTACTGTATGGAGAGTGGACTCCTGGGAGAGGGCTGGAAGGTGAGAGGGTACAGCAGTTGGTAGTGCCTAGAGCCTACCATCTGGCGCTTCTAGCCATAGCCCATGATATTCTCTTTGCAGGTCATATGGGCATAAAACATACAAAGAGACATATTATGCAGAACTTCTATTGGCCTGGAATTTCCAGAGATGTAACAGGGTACTGTAGGACCTGTGAGCAGTGCCAAAAGGTAGGCAAGGCAGGAGACAAGGTGAGAGCTCCTTTGATGCCTTTGCCTGTGATTGAGGAGCCATTTCAGAGGGGTAGCTATGGATATTGTGGGGCCTCTGAGTAATCCAAGTTCCACAGTGAAAAAGTGTATCCTAGTGGTAGAATATTATGCTACAAGATACCCTGAGGCAGTGGCTTTGTCCTCCATTGAGCCAGAAAAGGTGGCAAATGCTTTGTTAGAGATTTTCAGCAGGGGAGGTTTCCCAAAAGAAATACTGACTGACAGAGGTGCCAATTTCATGTCAGACCTGCTGGCTTGTCTGTGGAAGTACTGTGGGGTGAAACACCTGAAGACCACTCCTTGGTCTGGTTGAGAAGTTAAACTCTACAATCAAGTCCATACTACTGGCATTTGCAGATCAGTTTAAGAGGGAGTTGGACAAATATTTGCCCCATTGTTTGCTTACAGAAAGGTTCCCCAGGAATCCACAGGTTTTTCACCCTTTGAGTTGGTGTATGGACATAGGGTGAGGAGACCTCTAGATTTAATTTGTGATGAGAGGGAAGGTGAGTGTGAACCTCACAATGAATCTGTTGTGGCATATATCCTAAACCTCAGGACAAGGCTCAGGGAACTCATGGGTTTGGCCCAGAAGAACCTGGCAGAAGCCCAACAACAGAAAAAAGATATGGTATGACAGGAATGCTCCAGTTAGAGAGTATGCTGTAGAGCAGCAGGCAATGGTTCTCATTCCTGTCAGACACAAAAAGCTGCAAGCAGCTTGGGAGGGACCCTACAAGGTGGTAAGAAAGGCAAGTGATGTTAACTACATGGTAGAACTGCTAGGTTGGAGGCAGGGGCACAAATTGTACCATGTTAACATGATGAAACCTTACCATGATAGGGAGGCCCTTGTGCTGAGCATACCTCTCAACCTGGAAACATCAAAAATCTGGACAAGGGCCATGAAAAATAGGTACAAATCTGTACGTTGATTAACATCTAATTTGCATACATAATTATGTAACCCCACCCACTTCGATGGAATTGTGGGATACCAACTTTCGAACACAAACTGAAGAACAGACAACCAAAATATGGCACCAGAGTCCCCCTGCAGCCATTCTAATGTCCCATTACCTGGCTATTTCGCCTCATTTACCATAAACACTAATGTGTGCGTACTGCTTTATTTCTACAATGATTATTTGGATTTAATTTTTACATTTTGCAGCACATCAATGCACAAACACTAACAGACATCTGATAAACAAAACAATACTGTCTCACAATGAAAATAGACTTGGCATTAAAACTTATCTGCCCTTGAAACTCACATTCATTGAAACAGCATTGAAACCTACACCACATCCAAAGAAAATGCATCTGGCCAGTGGTGGATAAAGATTACCTTTGGTCTGTTTAAAAATCATTGGCCCTTTGCACACAAAACAAGAAATATATATGTGTTCTTTTCTTTGATACACCTTCCTGACTTTATTAAGTTATATTCCTTCTATAATACAGCATACTTGTTAGACAGAGCACATTTTAAATGTATTGTTTGAACATTTTTCCAGTAGGCTGTATTGTAGGCAATGAAAGAAAATGCATGAACCAATAATTACAAAACTGCCCAATACAGAACATTTCCATCATAAAAGCCTACTTCCACACCCAAACTATAAACAGAAGGACAGTAGCGTAAGCCATGGGCATCTTGCACAGCTTCTCACACTTATTTTCAATTTGAGATTTTTTTTTTTTGGGTGGGGAGCAAAAGGTCAGAAAACAGGGACACATTTTAAACATTGCTTGTATAATTTTGGAAAGTTGTTAGAATAAAATGCTGTTTTACTACCGCACAAGTTACTGGCAAGTCTCGAACCCAGAACACTATACACTACAATCAGTGCAACATACCACTATGCTAACTCAGCAGTTTAAACAGCAGGAAGACTGAAACTTAATGTCTATCATTTAGTGAATTCAGTTCTCACTTCTCACCATAGCTCTCAACCTCTTAGCACAAAAAAAAAAATCTGACCAGAGCTGACAAATTGTGGTGGCTAGGGACTTTTGGCTCTTTTTACCCTGTACCAAAGGTACAGGGTTTGAGCCTAAATACTTCTAGCCACCAGGTGTATACATTGGGGGCATTTTCACACACACACCCCAGGTATTTTTCAAGCACGTAGATATTTGTTAACTGCTTTACCATAACAATGTAGTCTGTGACTGTTACTGTTTTATTTTCATTCTGTGACAATTATTTATCCATAATAATAAATTTCGGCATATCATACACATTCGCTAGTTTAACTTTTTTTTTTCATTCAGACTTTAGTGCAATAAACGTGTTTTAGTAGATCAATTGCTTCATGTTCGATTGCAGACAAAACGAGGGTCATATCACTTCTTACAGCAATCTTAATAACCATCATCTAAATTTCCATTTTTTTTTAAATATGATTCATATTCTTTCTCCTTATGAGAGTGTAATGTTTTCACTGAAAAACTTCTTTGGTCTGATCTTTGTTAAAACAGGAAAGCACACCTTCCTCATCTACACCTACATTATGAAGAAAAGTACATTCCAAAAGAATTTCAACATCAGTTCATGGAGTCAGTGAAAGAAAGCAACCTTTATTTATGATATGACATGGCAAGCTTCCTGAACCTTCCAGTCTTTTATGCACATTTTATTCAACAAACTCTCCTTTTCCTGCCTGTGACCTCTCTCGATATTCTTTTGTGAGGTAGACAGAAATCCCCAGAGTAAAAGTGCTATGATTACAAAGCAGCAGCTGTCAGAATGCAAAATGGGAGACTGTGCATTATATAAAAAGAGAGGAATGACTAGTTGAAACAAGTTCTAGCCAAAATTAAAATGGTTACAGGTGAATAATGTAAATAAAATAGCTTGGTCATAGGTTGAGGCCTGCATTTTGTAAGTGTGGCATACTTCTGTAAATTCAGTCTGCTACAACAATTTTACATAAAATATCCCCAAAGTATGTTTCCAGTGGCAAAATATAAGAAATGTTAAGTCCTTTCAAAAGGACTTCCTAATGCTGCCCAGAACAGCAAGCTTATGCCTGAAAGAACAAACAGCATGTAAGATACAAAATCTAACAGTCTAGATCAAAACATCAGAAATGGTGCAGAGTCTGACATATCAGCCATAAGAAGAAGGCTTAAAGCGTACTCTTTGAAGAGAACACACACACACACACACACACACACAGTCTAGATCAAAACATCACAAATTGTGTAGAGTCTGACATATCAGCCATGGGAAGAAGGCCTAAAGAGTACTCTTTTGAAGAGAACACACACACACACACACACACACACACACACACACACACACACACACACACACACACACACACACACACGCACACACACGCACACACACGCACACACACGCACACACGCACACACACACACACACACACACACACACACACACACACACACACACACACACACACACACACACACACACACACCTACCTTACCTAAAGCACAGTCCCGAACTCGGATTTAAACTTAGCTTCCAAACGGCAAAGCAGCATTCGTCCCTACTTCCTAAACAACAGCAAAGTGCAAAGCTGTCTGCAGAAGCCAACATTAAAGCAGTTTCTTCTGTCCAAGCCAGCAATCCCAGCATTCTTCCCAAGTCCCTTGTAAATGGCCGAAACGGCAGCAAAAAGTGCAATTAAAGCCGGTAAAGCAGTTCCCTTCTAAAACGTCCGAAACAGCATTCTTCTTTTGAATTCACTTCCCGCCTGCTCCCAGCCAGCCGGAAATGATGACATGAGCTACTTGAGCTCAGTTCTGACTGGCTGGTAGTGTTAACGGAGCTGACGTCATCGCGCACGTGATGACATCAGCTCCGACAGCGCGAAAATTAAAAAAATAAAAAAAAAAGCAAAGAAATCGGAAATGAAGGGGTGCCACTCGGGAATCGTGGCACCCCTTCATTTGGACCCCAAGTAATTCGGGACGGTTGGGAGGTCTGGTGCTGAGTATTTGCAGTGGCTTGCAAGAGGAGTCTGAGGAAGATCTGGTGACCGATCTCCTCAGTGACGCTTGGACGGACACCTCAGTGGAAGGGATAGCAGTGTCCCAGCAGCTATCTCCTACCTAGGTTCAAGAAATCTGAGCAGTGTTACAGGAGTTTGGGGACATGTTCACTGGGAAGCCAGGGTGCACCCACCTGGTGCAGCACCAGGTGGATACAGGACCCCAAAGGCCTATTAGGCAGGCCCTTATAGGTTGCCTGAGAGAGTCAAACAGACTCTGAGGGAGGAGATACAGGAGATTTTGGAACTATGGGTAATTTAAGAGTCCAACAGTCCTTGGGCCTCCCCAGTGGTGCTGGTGCCAAAGAAGGATGGCAGCACCAGGTTCTGTGTGGACTACAGGAAATTAAATAGTCACACAGAGTTATATGCTTACCCCATTCCTAGGTTGGATGAGGCCCTAGAGCAGCTGGGTGGGGCTAAGTATCTTACAACCATTGATCTTACCAAGGATTACTGGCAGGCGCTCTTGACTCCCAGTGCTAGAGAGAGGTCAACCTTTGTGACTCCTTTTGGCTTGTATGAGTTCACAAAGATGGGATGAAAAATGCCCCAGCAACTTTCCAGAGGCTGGTAGATCATATCCTAGCAGGAGGGTTTGCCCTTGCTTACCTAGATGATATTGCCATCTACAGCCAGTCCTGGCAAGAGCACCTTCAGCATGTCAGGGAGGTGCTGGGCAGACTACAGAGGGCAGGATTGACCATTAAGCCCAGCAAATGTCAGGTGGGTATGGCAAAGGTCTCCAACTTGGGACATAGAGTGGAGAGTGGAAAGATCAGGCCAGAACCTACCAAAGTGGAAGCCATTCAGGGATGGCCTGCACCTGTTACCAAAAAGCAGGTGAGGGCATTCTTAGGGACAGCAGGGTACTACAGAAAGTTTGTCCCCAGTTATAGTACCATAGCTGCTACCCTCACAGACCTGACAAGGAAAAACAGGCCAGATAAGGCAGTGTGGACTCCAGCATGTGAGCAGGCATTCCAGAAGCTTAAAGAAGTTTTTGGATGACCCCCTGTGTTAGCCAGTCCAGATTACAGCAAATAATTTATTGTGCAGGTGGATGCTTCGAACCATGGGGTGGGGGTTGTACTTTTCCAGATTTCTTCAGAGGGAGAAGAGCACCCAGTGGTTTATCTCAGTTATAGGCTCCAACCCAGGGAGGAATGCTATGCAGCTGTAGAAAAGGAATGTCTTGCTATAGTCTGGGCACTGCAGAAACTTCAGCCTTATCTGTATGGAGGAAAATTCACTGTAGTTACAGACCACAAGCCCCTAACATGGTTACACAGAGCCAGCCAGCAAAATGCCAAGTTGCTAAGATAGAGCCTTGGGTTGCAAGCATATATGTCAGTGCAGCACCGAAATGGGATTAGTAATGCCAACACAGATGGGCTCTGAAGAAAGGGAATGGGGTAAGGTATACTCAGATAGCAACTAAAAAAACATATGCCAAGACCCTGGAAGAAAACACAATGAAGCTTACAGACAGGACGACTTAGTCAAGCCTTGTAGTTGCTGATTTAACAGTGTAGTCCATAGAAATCCACAGGACAAAAACGCCAAGGAACAAAGTTTTTCAGCTGTTAAAATAGTTTAATCCAAGCATTCGCTTCACAGGAAAAAACCACTGAAATCACACTAACGCTCCAAATGTGAGTACGTTTTCGTTTCAAAAACTTCCTCAGATGTGGGCTGGTAACTACATCAGTGCATATATATACATCAATTAACATTTAAAACCACCAGTCTCATGCTGCATAGTAAATGAGGCATAATTGAAAATTATGTCATGAAAACATTCTAAATGCCTTATTTCTTGCATAAAAAGTACTATTGACCTAATTGTACTGACAACAATCAAACATCATACCAGTTGTCTAAAAGTTTGCAAACTCTTTGATACAGTCACTTTTATTACTTTAATCTAAACTTTGTTTGTCTTTCGGCTTTTCCCGGTTAGGGGTCGCCACAGCGGAACTCCGGTCCGCTAATGATTGGCAGTAGATTTTCACAAACGCCAATGTGCTAGCTCGATGTCCAACCAAGGCACTCCCATTTACGCATGTCTTTCGAACACCCATCCAACTGCAGGGAGGACATGCAGACTCCACACAGAAGGCACTCCCCGCACTCCAGGCGAGAATCGAACGGGAGAACCTCTTGCATGTGAGGCAACAATGCTACCACTGCACCACCGCGGATTACTTTAATTTAAACTTTAAAATCTCTAAAACCTTTTAAAACCTTTTCTAAAAAAAACTTTTAATACAATGCCATCTTGTGGAACAAAGTTGAACTACCATTTTCTATTATAAAGAATGTATGCTTCCTAGGAGTTTCTCTGACCCCAGAACTTGTATGAAGTAACTGTTGTAATCATGCTTACAAAATTCAGAGCAATACATTAATAAGCAGCTATCCACATTAATACAAATATGTTTAAAATCTTCATGATAAATAAATAAATGAATGTTGTTGTGTCTTTTGGCTTTTCCCGGTTAGGGGTCGCCACAGCGGAACTCCAGCCCGCTAATGATTGGCAGTAGATTTTTTACATGTCGAGTTACCAGCTCTGATGCCCAACCTTCAACAAAGGTATGCCCATTCACGCATGTCTCCACACATAAGACGCTCTAGCTGAGAATTGAACAGGACAGCGTCGTACTGTGAGGCGACAACGCTACCGCAGCACCACCACCGCAGTTATAAATAAATAAATGAATAACATGCAAAATAGCAAAATGGAAAATACAAATACTTTAAAAACATTCTAAAAACACTTTAGTTCTTTCAGTTTCTTGACGTCAGTGTAGTTCATCATCTTATGTTGAAAAATATATTGTTGAAATACAAGTTGAGATAGCAATCCTGACATGGAAATTAGTTAATAACTTAATAATTAAGTAAAGGAAGAATATTAGAGTCCTGTTTGGGATCTATAATTTCGCAGCTCTTAATATGAGGAGGGGGGCAATGGAAATACTTTCATTAAGTCCCGGATGCTTGTTGGCTTGCAACGTAACTTGCCACCAAAGCTAACGGTACTCAATTTTTTCCTCCCATAAACCACCCCTAACATCATATTTCACTTTTTCCAGTACAAAAAATTCAAAATATGCCTGTTAACATTGTAACTTATGTTTATAGAGCGCATTAGTCTCTTTTTTGTTTTGTATCTTGTACGTGCTCATAAGTTCTTCAACTTTCGTTCTGTCTTCCCAATATAGAAGGCTTGACATATTCCACAGTTTGCCAAATATACTATTCCTTTGTCCTCACAGTTACTGTATTCTTTCCCCTGGAGAATCAATTGTCTACCTTCAAGGAACACTGTTTCCCTGTTTGTAATATATGGACACTGAGCACAGTGTCCACATTTAAATGTTCCTTTTCTTCTTTGGGTCCTGTTTCTAAGGTTCCCTGCTTAATTTCTTTCTAACAAATTCTTCAGGTTGCAATCATTTTTGTAAACTATTTTAACATTTTTATTTTTTATTTGGTCTATATCTGTAATAGTTGAAATTTTTTCCATTCCTTAACCATTGTGTTTCTTATAAGGTTGGAGATTTCATTAAATTCAATCACTAAAGCACTACTGAAATTGTCCTCTAACTACTTTGTCTGTTCATTAACCACGTCACTTTTTCCTAAAATTGGTTGAAATCTATCAGCTCTACCCTATAAAGCTTCCTTTTCTATGTCTTCCATCAGGGAATGTGGGTAGCACCTTTGCTTGAACATATTGTTCAAAATATTCATTTCCACCTCAAAGTCTTCCATTTTTGATGTCATCCTCAATGACCTAATATACTGCCCTCCCACAAGACTTATTTTCTGATGAATGGGGAGGGCACTGTCATGGTGCAAATAGGAATTTGAATACGTATTTTTCCTGTAAACCTTTGAATGAAACTTCTTGTTTTCTTTATAAATCTCGATGTCCAAGTATCTTTACCTGGCATCATCTACATTGTGGGTGAACCTAAGGAAATCCATACTATTATTTAAGTAATTTATAAATTCTTGAATTTCCTCATTTGATGTGTTCCAAAAAATACAAATATCATCCAAGAACCTTTTATACAACAACCATTTTTGGTTGTATCCCAAGTTTAGTGCCCATTTTTCCTCCCATTTTGCTAAAATTAAATTGGCATACGTAGGTGTGCACGCTGCGCCCATGGCTACACCTTTAATTTGGTGAAAAAATTCACCTTAAGAGTATAAGAAGTTGTACTTTAAAACCAGGTCCATTAGTTGCACAATGACCATACATTCATCTCGGCTTAAACTACAGTCTTCAAAAATGATTTCTTCCAACATTATTTTACCTTCCTCATGAGGGATACAGGAAAATAAATCAATAATGTCAATAGTAAGGAATGAAATATTATCTGCGCACATATTTTGTCTCACACTTCTCAAGAAGTCCCATGAGTCTGATGAACCAATGAAAGCTTGGCTTTGACATTGACTAGTGGATCAGTAGTTCAGAATCTGTGGTTTCTCAGATACCTCACTTAAAAGGTATATCCCTCCATTACGTATATATAAATCTGATGGTGTAGCCCAGTTTTCAAGGTATGTGGGATATATTTTCATTCCTCAGCATTTGTACTACATATGTGCTCATGTCAAACTAAATTACATTCAAGACACTTTTGGCTATCACTGAGGTAATTCTCAACAATAAATATCTGGAAAGATTCTAGTGGTGATGGAGAGTGTGATAGTTTGATAGGAATGCCAAAACTAACACTGACCTCAAATGACTGTATGTGGTTGTCATATTGACACTACCTAATGTTTTTTGTGTCTTGCCTCATTTTTTCCCATTTATTGTTAAACAGGTAAACCCAATGGGCATAAATGGCTCCTTATGGGGGTGATTTTGGAGCACTGATTGATAACTAAATGGAGGCCGAGAGACCAAACCCTGGTATACAAGAAGCAGCTTGTTAACGGTTCATAAACTTAACCCTCAACTGCAGACTTACACCGACAGACATTTGTTATTTGATAAGTCAACCCTGTTCATGGTAGCTGACAGGGTAGTTGAGCTGTCTCACTTTTCAAATCCCATCTCTTTTGCCAGCAAAGTCTTTCATGGTCTGAGAGTCTGGAGTACCTACTGCCTTCAGCCTCTGTGCTGGCACATATGACACTGTCTTATGGATGTGCTGCCTCCAGTATATACATACATGTGAGGCCTTCCTTGCATGTGATATCCATGATGTGAATAATCAGTATCAAATGATGATTCTTGGGCTCAGTAGATGGATTTTGATACTGTGTGCAAATACTTTCTCCAAAACAGTGGTTGCTGTATATTTATGAAACATTTTAAGCACCTTTGCTTCTTCTGTACACATATGGAATGTTATTCACAAATTGATCACAATATTAATTACTAAATAAGAAAAGCAAAACTCTCCTTTTCTCAGTGACTAGCACCTATTTATGTTTCTGCTTCTCAGTGATTTGCAATACAAATCCCAGATATATGATACAGCAGCCTGGACAAATGATTCTCAGTGCACTGGAGTCTCTCTACACTACCAAACACACACACACCCATTAAACTGTAGTCCACTACTGGGGGAAATGCAAGTTGTATGCTTTTTTTATATGCTAAATATTGTTCCTTTTTTGAGGGAACATTATGCATCATAAGGAGCTCTCTTGCGCTGTTGGTGCTGCTCTGCTGATCTGAATGTGATCTGCTTTGGTCTGGTCCTTCTAGGCTGCTCTTTTGATCCAGTTCTATTCACTTCAGTTATGAAGTCATCATTTCCACAGAGGATTCCGTGGAGAAATTGGGAACACTACTACAGAACCTAGCACAGAGCAAAAGATTGGTGAATTCACATGGCAAAGGCAATACACAGGGTGTAGAATTAAGTTTCTCAAATCCAACAGGCTAGTACCATTTGCATCACTTCCTATGGGCTGAAGTGACATGCCCATGTTATACATGTAAGAACAGCAAGCACATAATAAATAAAAAAAAAATTTAACCAACCAACAAAATCCACCTACAAAACTTAGTAAAACAAAAACAAACATGTCTGTAAGCAGCAGGAACTAGTGAAATTCTTAATAAAGAATAAGTCCTTTTGTTCACTGCTGTAAGGTGGACTTCATAAGATTTAGAACTCCCTCATCAAACATTTTCTTAAATAACAATAAAACACTGCCATCTAGTGACAAAATTTAAAAACATTCATTATGCACAAGTTCTAGTTGAACATAATAAACTCTACTGTAAATAAAACCAATCATTTAAATTCACATGAAAAGTTACACATAAAAAATTATGATGACCCTACATATTAACAATGTAAAATTACATAATGTAATACAAGTACTCCAGGTTACAATTAAAAACACTAATTATGCATCCTATTCAAAAAAAGCAGACTATTAGTTGAAAGCTGGTCGTTAATACCAGGGGATTTTGTAGATTCCAGTAATACTTGCCAGTATAATTTTCTCTTTTCCATGTATAATAACCAATGATCCCCACCCCCGTCAAATTGTGGAACCTTTTCTAACACAAAAAATACATTTTTTAAAATTCTAACATTTCTCAGAGTGCTTAAATAAAGCGTTATTGGGGTCTTTCTTCCTTATAGCGTAAGCATGCTGATATATTCACGTTTTTAAAGCTTTTGCAGTTTTTCCAAAATAAAAAGCCAAGCATGAAATAAACTGTGTAAGACAACTACCCCCTTTGTGTTACAGTTGTACTTCTCATTAGGATAAATAGGTCTAGGAAAATTTCCTATCATGAAATTCACACCTTCGCCTATAAATCTACACTGGGCACATGCTGCACATTTAAACATACCTTTTGCAGCTACATGGTCAATCTTTTTATTGTGACCTCCTTTTTCAAAAATCCTTTTTAAATTGGTTCCTGATCTATAAACCATTGGGCAAATCCTGCGTAGAAATGTAGTTATTCTGATTCCTCTCTAATATTACTTTAACTTCCTTAGAAGCATTACTCAAATCACATATCAATACTCTAGGAAAGTTATTTAAATTTCCAGCGCTGACCTGCTCATTTTCCTGGGAAGGTAGCACTTCCTGCAATTCTTGTAATCCCAAGACCATGTTTCAACACCGGTCCATAAAACTTGGATCTACCTCTAACCACCTCATCATTTAAACTTGCAACCAACTCTACAGGATATTGTCTATAACAAAACATCTTGCTCAAGACACTGGTTTCATCATGAAAGTTACTGTCATCAGTAATAAGCTGTGATATCCTAATAAATTGGATTTTAACCACATTTCTCTTCTGCCAGGATGGGTGATAGCTTTTATAATGTAATAAACTGTTTGAATAAATTTATTTCCGTAAACTGATGAGGTAAACCTCTGTCCACTGGCATCCTTACTAATAGTCATATCCACAAAATGTTTTTCATTTCTGTCATATTGACCTTTAAATACCATAAAAGAAGATGCACTGTTAATATACATCAAAAACTCATCTACCTACTCACCATTACCTGACCATAAAATAAAAATGTCATTTAAATCTCAAAAACTTTTTTATGTAAATTGCAAAAGGGAATGATAAAGTTTTTCCCACCACCATAAAGCAATGCTAGCAACAACTGTGGCTGCTGAGACCCCTACTGCTACTCCATACATTTTCTTAAAATATTCTGATTCAAAAAACATAAAATTGTTTGACAGAATTAGATCCAAGGTTTCCACAACTAGTGTTATTGTCCTGTGGGTTAAACGGGTGCATTTAAAACTTGCAGTTCTAAATAGGACATCTGCTGCCACACCATAACCAAATCATGAAATGGGATTAAAATGACTTTTTAACATATTATAATGATAACCAACATATTCATGGAATCAGCTAGCTAGAAAGAACATCATAGAGGATAAGGTACACAATGCTGACTTTCCCAGCATTTTGCTATGGAAGATCCATAAAAGTATAGTGAAAAAACAGTGTATACAGTGCAAAGACTCACATAATTTTTATACTGTGCTCTTACCAATGTAGTCTTAATGTTTGCTCAACTGTCCCATACCTGCAGACAGAACTCTGAATTAAGGCATTTTTAAGCTGTATCTTCTCAGGGAGCAGTCAGATGAGTGTAAAAATGCCCCTAGAAACTGTACTCGGTGTGATAATGTGAGGTATTGTCAGGGGTCTACTACTAATGCCTGACACGACGATTCCCCGACAGAAAACTCACCGACGCCAGATGACCGACAACACACAAACCCGACACAAACCCGACAACGCAAAACACCGAACACCATTACACCGACACACGGAACGTAAACAACACGCGACACTACATAGCATACACACTAGCCCTGACCCAAACCCTAACCCTAAGGTCCGACACTATCGCACACTTCACCTACCTGCACCCTAACCCTAACTCACTTAACCCACCCCTAGCCCAAGCTCCGACACTAACGCACACTTCACCTACCTGCACCCTAACCCTAACTCACTTAACCCACCCCTAGCCCAAGCTCCGACACTAATGCACACATCACCTACCTGCACCCTAACCCTAACTCACTTAACCCGTCCCTAAACTACAGTCCCTCACTAGCACACACTTACCTTACCCGAACCATACCTCCGACACGAACACACACTCACCTTTCCCACAGCCTAACCCGACATCCCACAATCTCGAGCACTTACCTGACCGCTCCTAACTCCGTCACCATCGCACACTTACCGCGTCGCGATCGCACATTCCCTTGTCGGTCTTTCCGCTGTCGGCAAATCACCCTGTCGGTACACTTACCTGTTGGTCATCTGGCGTCTGTGAGTTTTCTGTCGGGGAATCGTCGTTTCAGGCATTAGTAGTAGACCCATTGTCAGATATATCAGGAAAAGTAGGGCAGTGGATGTGTAACATATGCCAGCATAGCTAGCTGGAATTTGGTAAAGAATTATATGCCATTTGTATATCAAGCTGATTTACACAGACGTTTGTGTTGAAAAATGTATTTGTAATGTTGTTTGTGTTAAAAATGTACCAACAGTGGGTCTTGCTGGACAGAAAATAAATGCATTTCTATGTCAGACTGTATTGTAGCTGTTGAAATGAATATATTGTAACAGAGGATACTGGAAGAGAAGAGGTTAATCTCAATCCAGCTAACTTTGAAAAATAGTCTGAAATTAAATTACCTGGTTTAGGCCATAACAATTGTATCTTACAGTTCGGATTGCAGCCAGTGACAAAATGTCTGTGAAAACCAGGACTAGGAATACTACTATATTGTCCTTAGGGGTAAATTAATTACTATCCTGGAAGGGTGGAAGTATTTGAAATGGTTTTATAGCTTCCAGATGTCCCTCAAACTATGTTTCTCAAGGGTCACTAGAAAAACTAGCTTCAATCTTCAAAGGGGCGAGAGATGTCATGATGTTAGGTATTGCCACCTATGCCAGGAGAAGTAGGGCAGTTGATGTGTAACATATGCCAGCATAGCTAGCTGAAGTTTTGTAAGTAATTATATGTCATTTGTATATCAAGCTGATTTGTACAGATGTTTGTGTTGAAAAATGGATTTTGTATAGCTGCCTGTGTTACAAATGTTCCCACAGTGGGTTCTGCTGAATAGAAAAGAAATACATCTGTATGTCAGACTGTATTTTAAGTGTTGAAATGAATATACTGTAACAGAGAATACTAGAAGAGAAGATGTTAATCTCAGTCCAGATAACTTTGAAAAAATAGTCTGAAATTAAATTATCTGGTTTAGGCCATAAAGATTATATCTTACAGTTCTGATTGCAGCCAGAGACAAAATGTCTGTGAAAACCAGGACTAGAAATCCTACTGTATTGTCCTTAGGGGTACACTAATTGCTATCCTGGAAGGGTGGAAGTTTTTGAAATGGTTTTATAGATTCCAGATGCTATAACACATTTTAGCAAAGCTCTATGTTTGTGTATTATGACACGTGTGCTAGATTCTGTTTCAGTTTCTAGTAAAGGGGTAGTGTGGGAACCAGAGTCTGATGACCAGATGTAATGTCATAATGTCATTCTATAGCCAGCACTGAAATGATATTTAGATATTAGTGAGATATGTCATTCAGATATCAGCAGTATGTTTGTGAAACCTGACAAAATGAGGACCACTCACCCATTTCATCTTGCCTTACTCTAGTAAGTGGACTAGGGAACAGTAATTCTTTAATCAGTCAGGAAAATATAGTGAGACTGGTTAAGTATTGTTTTTCTGCATCTTTGTGAACTTTTCCATCTGTGTTATTTTTAATATTTTCTGTTCTGAAACTCTGGTGTTCATTGTAAATAGATATTTAGTATTTTCATGTTCTTTTATTATTTATTATTAAATATATTTAAACTTTTCATTGTGGCTGATCTTTTAGAGGTATTTTAAACTTTGAGAGTACTTATATGTATTTGGTGACATTGTGGCCACACCTAAAAGCTTTGCTGTATTGGTCAAATACTAGCATTTGTATTAGTATTAATTTTACTCAGTATAATTGGGTACCCTTGTAAGAGCCTTACAGTAGCTGCCTTTATAATGTTCTGGTGGCAGTATCTACCTTATAGTCTGGGAAGCAGGGGCATAGCTGGTAAATCTGCCAGCCTTTCCAAGGTGTGTGTGTGTGTGTGTGAAAATCAAATCTCAAAGAGTGTGTGTGTCAGCTACTATTTGGAGCAGGGACACAGAGCACTGGTTTCACAGAGAGGGTGGTGGAGGACTTGGCTTGGCACACTTGACTGAAGATTCAACTCTACAGCTGTGTCAGTGGGGAATCTTATTTGGGGCCTGCAGAAAGATGGAGGTCCAGCCCCAGGACTGGGTGTGTTCCCTGTGAGCTCTTAATGGAAATTGTCCTTGGTGCAGAGAGCTGTGTCTAGAAATACTATGTGTATCCATTTTTGGTTTCAAGTGAACATCCCTCACTGGTGTCAGTGGTGAGGATTGAGTATACTTGATTACTGGCACAGAGGAAGGACGTCACACTCATTGTTAATAAATTTATCACTAGAGCTGCTAAACTTTTTCAAATGATACATTACCGTGTGGAAGTAAAAAACCCTGGCTGCGCTCTGGATTAATATTTTGTTAAAAAATATTGGAAGTTGTCTGATCTCACCTACCCATACTAAGTATACACACTAAAACACACAATAGTCTTAACATTCACAAACTTTTTGAAGTTTAAAGAAAAACTTTCAGAGCTTACTTAAGGAATAAGACTTAACTGTTCCTTAGTTTTGCCACCCAATAGCAAAGAATCCAGGAACTTTAATTGGGAATTGGATGATTAGAATGTTTTTCCTGTCTTAAAAACTCCAACAATAGATTATGTTTGCTCAAATAAATTTATGGTTGCATTAGAAATCCATGAGTCCCTTAAGATCACTTTTTTATCATTAATATTATATGGACATCCCTATGGATGAACTTCTGTTTCCTTCACTTTGCAATTCATGAAGTTAAAACAAGCCTTATTAGCCTCAAAATTAATTTCTTCAACATTGCTTTAATTTTGGAAAGTAATTTTAGGTCTAAAAAAGTTTGTATTCCTCATATCAGAATAAGATAGAAACAACTCAGTCACAAAACTCATGAAGTGAAGTACCATAGGGTTCCGTCCTGGGACCTCTCCTGTTTGGTATCTACTTCTCTGAAGTACAGGCTAACACAGAGGGCCTCTGGCTAATGAAGTTTGCAGATGGCTGCAAACTAGGAGCCATAATCAAGTCCCCAAATGATGTGGACATCCTACAGAAGGGCCTCACTGAGACAGATGCCTGGTGTCAGAGCCGTGGCCTCAAGCTCAATGCCAAAAAGTGCAGTGTCATCCCCTTTGGTAAAAACTCTGTACCCATGAACTACCACATAGGCAGAAATCTACTTAACACCAAATGCGTGATAAGAGACCTTGGGACCCAGGTGGACAGTAGTCTCTCCTTTGATAGTCACATCACCACAGTAGTCAGGAAGTCCTTCTACGTGACACACCTAATCATAAAAGGGTTCTCATCCAGGAAAAAAGAGGTCATTATTCCCTCTACTCGTCACTCATTAGACTCATTATAGAGTACAATGCCCCTTTTGGAATGTACCTCACAAGACATCTGCAGCAGCTGGAAAGGCCACAGAAGTACCTCACAAAGAGGATTACTGACCTCAAACAAATGCCCTACACTGACCACCTCAAAAAACTCCAGCTTTACTCCGTAGCATATTGCCTACTCCGAGGTGATCTCTGCCTAACATATAAAGCTATGTCAAACTCAGAGCTGTTGGACATGCTGCACCTAAAGAAATCCCAATCCCTCCGAACTACACGCTCTAGGGACCTAAATCTTGTCACCACAATAAACAGGACACACTGGAGGGATAGATTCCTGTCCCAGAGACTTCCTATACTCTGGAACAAGCTACCCATCTATGTCAAGCAAAGTTCTTCATTAGCACTCTTCAAGAAAAATCTTGAAGAGTGGATGGGAAATAGGAAATACACCCCGGGGATCACTTCTGTGTCTCTGCTGGACAGTGGCACAGGAAAATAACTTTCTTGGGTGGCGTAAGCTATGGAACCTTGCTGGCTAGGCTTACGTAGGCCCTTGGGCCGATAGCCTAGTACTTACCTATGAACCTATAAGTGTAATGTGGCCAGACTGCTTAGCATATGTCCCATCTTAGAAGAGTTCTTGTATTCAATTTAAGATTTATTTTAATTTATACTTAAACCAAGCTAAAATAAGTCTCTCTCGCTCTCTATTCAAATTCTTTACCTGTCTGCACTGTGTTTAATGCTGATTTGTTACATTTTGGGGGATGCTCTTCTTATCTAAAAACTCTGTAGATTTGCTAATTATAGAGTCAAAAAGTTTAAGCTAATTAATCAGGAACTAATTTGTCAACACGTTGCTGGAATTCAGAAACATGCAGGGTATGACCACAGCCAGCTTGCTGCTGTTTACCTTGTTTACACAATGAGGCCTGGATTTCATAAGAATCGAAGAGCAGGAGAAATTAAATAATTGTGGGAAGGTGAGCTTATTAAACATCCTACTCCTGGCTGCAACAAAGTCTGTGATAACAGCTGGACTACTGAGGTGCATATTCAGGGAAAGATGAGGAAAAACAGTGAATATCGCTCAAGTAAACTCCATCAAGAGGCTCTGTGCAATCATATGCGCAAAGTAGAGATATGAAAGGGAAGTCATACGGAAGCCTGAAATGGCCCTTTTACAGGTGTGCTCATCTATTTTTTGATCACATTAAAGGGTGAAAATGGGAATGTAGGAAAGTGAAAAGGGTTTAAAAAGCAGAGGATAGAATACAAGGTGAAAACCTAAGGAATGATCAGGATGGAGGTAAGGAAGGTGGAGTGAAATATTTTTCTGTGTCATGAGCCCAATTTTATATTTATATCTCTAGATATGGATGGACAGAGGCAGCCATTAAATCATGCCCTACCTAGAATAAACCCCTTAAAATAACCTAAGGCACAATAACTCATGGGATACGTTTAGGTTGCATGGCTAGGCTTATAAAGGCCCTGGTGGTCGTTTGCCTTGTACACACCTATGAACATATATATACATACACATACACTTACAGATTAGTGATACCTCTCAAGTGCCACATGCAGAATTAGAGTTAAAGCAAAAACGAAGTATGGTATGGATCAGAAATGAAAAACAGAATTTAAGTGCCGGTCCTATTAACTTAAAATGAATCAAATAAGGTCCGTGAAAAACAGAATTTAAATCCATCAATCCAGCCACCAAAATTAACTTAAAATAACCAAATTAAGGTCTAGTTTTAACAATGATGGAACAGATTGGAGCTGGTGTAACGGATTAAGTGTCCCACCAAAAGCTTTCCAAATGAAAGTTCTGAGGACAAGGTAAGTTGAGGAAGTAAGGCAAAAAGGAAGAAAAAGGGTTAGGATAAGAATAAGGGACACACACACACACACACGAAGACAGATAAGCCTGCTGGGGAAGTGCTGACACAATGACGGAGGGGAAGCATAATGGATAAGGAGACAAAAGACAGAGGCTAGACAGTGTTTAAGAGTGCTGCACAACAAACCGTGATGGGCACAGACACAAAAGGGAGGGTAATTCCAGGATGATGAATAGGATGGGGTTTCATAGCCATTGTCCTTGCCGCTTGTGACCCTGTTGGAGCTGACTTGCCACCCTGAGCTTCCTCACCACCAAGCAATGGTTCCCATGAAGGAGCCAGTGTGGGGCTGGGATGAGACTCAATGAGCTGCTAGTCAATCAGTTCCTTCACAATGTCAGTCACCTGCCAGTGTGTGATGTCACCTCCACTTGCTACTTTTGGGGACAATGGCTCAAATCTCCAGTGCAGGGCTAACTGGTGTTTCTGCTACAGCTAATGTTGCTGGTGTGGCATGATGATGGCAGCCTGGTCCACAGACATTGTGGGTAGTGGTGGGGTGCCAAAAGTTGGAGGTTTGATAGGTCTTGATGCTGCTGCATATGATTGTAAAATAAATGGAGAAAAACAAAATAGATACCTGCAATGTAAAGAATAGTAAAAATGAGGCTGCTGAGAAAGAAGGAACTATATAGTGAAAAATGCAGCTCATAAGTATTTTTCTATGATAATGTTACAGATAGTGCACTTAAAACAACAACAAACAACCATGACACATGTCCAGTGATGACACAATATACAACTAAGGGAGAAATCAAACCCAGAGCATAAAGCACATACAGTCCAAAAGGTAATGCCTTAATGTGCCAAGCTTCTTGTACAATCCCAATGAAGCCTCCTGTCAGACAGACAAGTAATATCATCAGACATTCATACTGCTACTGTTGAACTATGGAATGTAGTACAGACCTGGGAGTACAGGATACAACGTACTGTGGCAGTCTGCTATTATAAGCTGTGACTGCATGTAATACAAGTATACTGAGAGCGAAATGTACACATACAATGAAAAAAAAAAACAGCAGCTCAGAAGTACTTTCCCTTATAATGTTTTAGGCACTTTACTCAAAACTACAACAAACACTCACCATAAATTAATGGTGATGGCAAAATAGACAATAGGGGGGAGGTTGAACCCACAGGCATAAGCGCATGCAGTCTGAAATGTACAATTCTGCCAATGTGTGAGTACACACACACACATACACATACACACACACACACACACACACACACACACGCACACGCACACGCACGCACGCACACACGCACACGCACACACACACACACGCACACACACACGCACACACACACACACACACACACACACACACACACACACACACACACACACACACACACACACACACACACACACACATACTTATAGTATCAGAGAGACATACTGCTACCTTTATATTATGGAACTTAGCTGAGAACTGCCAGTGCTGGACAAAATATATCCTCTGGCTAACTAGGTCAATAAATTTTTAACATTGAAACCTGCACTGTATGAAGTAGGTTTACTTACCCTGGCACTTTCTATAGCATTCTATATGCTCCTTCTGGGGCTACAGAGGGATCATAGGAGGTTACTAGACTATTTTCCCTGAGGCCCTTATAAGCATAACCAAGAGTTTAGCCCATGTTTAGACAAGCCAGCACCCAAACCCCCTGTCCAGCAGGGGCACAGGTGGAATCCCACAGGTGTATTTTCTGATTCCCATCCAGTTATCCAGGTTGTGCTTAAAAAGGGATAATGAGGTACTCTGCTTGATGTGGAGAGGGAGTCTATTCCACAGATGGGGGAGTCTCTGGGACACAAATCTGTCCCACCAACAAGTCCTATTGATATCACAGACCAGGTTGAGGTCGTGCATATGGGCTGCTCAAGTGGAGCTTGACTTGTGGATATGCAACAGTCCCTTCAAGGTGGGGTCTGAGACTGCTTTATATGCCAGACAGAGGTCACCTCTGAGGAGTCTGTATGAAACTGAGTAAAGGGACAGGGCTTTTAGCCTATCTGTTTTGGGCAGATATTTGAGGCCCTGGAATCTCCTGGTAAGGAATCTCTGTTGTCTCTCCAGCTGCTGCATGTGCTTTGTGAGGTACATGCTGAAGGGGGCGCTGTACTCAATAATTAGCCTTATAAGGGAAGAATACAGGGAAGTTATGACCTCTTTGTCCTGGATGAGATACACTTACTTATGAGGTGGGCCAAGTAGAAAGCTTTCCATACAACAGAAGCAACATGGTGGTCAAAAGTCAGGTTGCTATCAACTTGGGTGCTCAAATCCCTCATTACTCTTTGTGTACTTAGGATGTTGTTATTAATATGATAATATGCGAGGATGTCACTCTCCCCAAAGGGGATGATGATGCATTTTTTGGCATTCAGCTTGAAGCCATGTTTCTGGGACCAGTCATTTGTTTTGGTGAGACCCTCTTGGAGGACGTCCACATCATTTGGAGAATTGATGACTGTGCCCAGCTTGCAGTCATCTGCAAAGTTGGTCAGCCATAGCCCACTGGTTTTGGCCTGCACCTCAGAGAAGTATATCCTGAATAACAGAGGCCCCAAGACTGATCCCTGCTGTACACCACTCATTACGGGTCTACTGCTTGAGGTGGCTTCCCCTATTTTGATTAGGTGGGTTCCATCACCGAGCCCGTTTTCTACCTGTCTGGTAACATATAGATTGATGCCTAGTTGAGAGAGTGTATCTACTATGCCCGAGTGGGGAATAGTGTCGAAGGCTTTGGCCAGATCAAGTTAGGTGGTGTGCACCGTCTTCCCCTCGTCCATGGTTTTGGTGACTGTCTTAAAGAAGTTGACCAGATTTAATAGACATGACCTCCCCTTGATAAAGCCAAAGTGTGTGGGGTTGAGTGTTTGGAGGTTGCCAATGTCCGTGCTAATGAGGTCCAGTGATAATCTGTTCCATGCCCTTGCAGATAAGGCTAGTTAGGCTGATGGGTCTATAATTTCCTGGATCGGTGGACACTCCATCTTTGTGTAAAGGGATGACAGTGGCTGCCCTCCACTTGGCTGGGACAAAGCCAGTACTCAGGCTTTGGGAGAAATAGGAAAGTGTAAGATATGTGAGGAGCAGGCTGTATGTGTAGGCAAGACAAGGGTTATGTACATTTGTGGTGCTGCAGTTTTAACCTCATTCTCCAAGCAGTCAAGGAGGTTAGGGTGACACTGCCACACATTGCTGTAATGATGACATTATTCATCTGTGTGCGGGATGACAGTTAATCATTTAAGAGCCTGTGCCAGAACATTCCAGGCCTCAATCTTGTGTGTTCCATCTAGTAGCCAGTGGCTCTAGTCACAATGGAGGAGGTAGAGGAATACTTTTGACACCTCCAAGCTCCACCTCTGTGCCCTGAAAAGGTGCAGTCTCTTCTCCCTCAGAGATCATGACTATGCACTTCAAAAGTGCAGAGAAATATGGTTATTACCTCAAAGCCACATTCATATGCCATTTTGCCAAGTGGTGAGCAACATGAGGCTCCTCATTTACATGACCTGTGGTAGGACAGCCCAATATATGCACTGTATTATCATGTTTAAATAGTGGTTGTAAAACAAGAAACATAGCATTCCTACCTGTGCTTATATGTTATAGATACAACATGCAGTATAGCAACTCCATTTCCCTAAGGTAAGGTGTGGTATTAATGAACAGCTTATGCACAATGCCTACAGAGACCTAGATGTGTGCATGATGTTGTGTACAATTCAACATGAAGTTTGGCCAGTAAGTGAGATGCAGAGATTGAGCAATTCAAAGAGAGTAAGCAGCTGAGTCTTCATTTGCATAATTCCCATGTCCTGACACCTGAATTTGTTCAATAAAAGTGCAAGGAAAAGCACTGATCCTCATACCACTATGAAAGAATTTGTGGAGCTGCAATGTCTAAACTTGCAACAAGTGAATATTGTAGTAACTGCTTAGGGGCACTGGATACCAACTTCTATAAGTTTAAAGTATGATTATGGGTCCTGTTAGTTGCAGTGCTACTAAAATAGACAATGAAGTAGCTTAGACATTACTTTTGTGGGTAACTAAACCAGTGGACTCTGAAGTGTACTACAAGGGTAAGGTGACTGTTGTGAAAGTTTTGTTAAGCCTAATTGGAAACACTCTCATCACCATGTACTCACAGCATATGTGAATGCATTCAGGCCATCCTTGTGGTAGCACTTTGTGCCAAACCATTTGCCTGTTCTATAATTTGTACATATACTGCATGTGCAAAAATCTTTTTAATAATGACAGGAAACCATCTTTTCACCTTCGGGAGTGAGAATGCAAAGGCTGTCATAGTGCTTATGGCATTTGATCAATAATGTTATGCACCTGACATTAGGTAAACTGTGTGGATAGACAAATATAATGTTAAACACACCAGCAGCATGGTATATCCTGATGCCTTACAACACACAGGGTACAGGGTTTGAATCTCAAGGGGATAATTGAATTAGGCTTAAATGGCTCGCAAGGGCAGTTAGCCTAGTACTAATCTATGAACCTATGAACCTATATGTAAAGGAGGACAACAGTGTGCTAACAGGTTGTTTGGGCTACTCATTACCACCGTGCTAATATCATTGTTTTCCATCTGCATAGAGCAATGCTTAAGAAGAATAGAAAACGACTGGTGACTGTGCTGAGAAAGCTACCAGTAAACACACATTTCTGTGAGGTAGAAAATGAATTTCTACTTTAGGCCCTGCATCTTCATAGCTGATGCTGTCAAACGGGCCTACTGAGAATGTGCCCAGAACGATCTGGTGGCAGTTATTAAAGCTGTTTATGGCCAGGACAATAATCATGAAATGGTCTGCCAAACAGATATTGATATTACTCATGCTGATGAAAAAAACATGTGTCCATATGGCAATGAAAGAGGGTTTATGGGTAGTGGGCTATTGGTCAAACCACCTCTAATGGAGATGGTGGAGTTTTTGGCTTCTGTCAGAGGCAGTGACACCTCCAAATGGTCTCATAGTGTAGTGGTGCTGGACACTGGCACACAGCTTCATCAGTCCCCAAGAGTATCCACCTGAAATGTTGCAGGTACTTTGTGGTCTTCTATTGTAACAGTAGCCATAATTACTCTTACCCCATTACTCACTGGCAAACTTATTAAAGCTGTCTGATTTGGAATATACACGAAACATCATGGACTTCAACAACATAACCATCTGCATAAGGTTCATTATTTAACTGCTTGGTTCATAGGCTCATAGGTGTTTACTAGGCTAACAACCACAAGGGCCTTTTTAAGCCTAGCCATGCATCCCAAATCTCTGATGAGTTCTAATGCCCTTGATGAGTGTAAGCATGGGCCTGACAGATGAACCATTTGCAGGTTACCTGTTTGCATCACAGACATAGATGCCAAACCAGAGATGAATTTCCGGTTTCCCATCCAATTGTCCAAGTTGCACTTGAATTGGATTAGGGAGGAACTCTACTTCACATGGATGTTCCATAGACAGGGTAGTCTCTGGGATACATACTTATCTCTCCAGCAGGTCCTACTTATATCACAAGCAAGGGTTAAGTCTTTAGAATGGGTAATTCTGGTACTGTTTGTTTTGTGGATATGCAGGAGTTCCATCAGAGTGGGGTCTGACAATGACCTGTATGCCAGGCATAGATCTCCCCTCTAAAGCCTCTAGGAGACAGAATACAGGGATAGGGGCTGGAGGTGGTCTGCATAGGACATATTACTTATGCCATGTATTCTCTTAGTGAGGAACATCTGTGGACATTCTAGCTATTGGATATGCTTGGTTAGGTACATACCAAAGGGGGCATTGTACTCAATGATGGGTCTGATCAATGCAGAATACAGTGGAACGACGACTTCCTTGGACTTAGATGCCATACCTTTGTTTATAAGTTGCTCAACATAGAATGATGTCCTCACCACTGTAGACACGTGATGATCAAAGGCTAGATTACTATCTATGTGTGTCCCTAAGTCCCTGACCACTGGGTCACCTCTAAGGGGTATGTTGTTAATATGATCGTTACCAGGGATGGAAGACTTCCCAAAGGATACTATTATGCATTTCTTGACATTTAGTTTTAGTCCATGACTCTGACACTAGTTGTTTGTCTGTGTCAGCCCCTCCTGGAGAACATTTGTGTCAGTGTGAGATTCAATGACAGCTCCTAATTTGCAATCATTTGCAAATTTAGTCAGCCAGAGACCACTGACATTGGCCTTGACTTCTGAGAAGTAAATGCCAAAAAGGAGTGGTCCAAGGACTGATTCCTGAGGGACTCCACTTGTGACTGGCCTCTTTGTAGAGGTGGACTCCCCAATTCTAACTTCGTGTGTCCTGTCTGTGAGCCAGTTGGCTATCCACCGGGTGACATATGGGTTTCTACCTTACCTCTTGAGTTTTTCAACAATGCCTGAGTGGGGTATTGTGTCAAATGCCTTGGCCAGGTCAAGGTAGGCAGTGTGAATGATTTTGCCCTCATCCATTGCTTTGGTGACCTTCTCAAAGAAGTCCACCAGGTTGAGTAGGCATGATCTGCCCTTTACAAAACCAAACTGGGTTGGGTCCAGTATCTGGAGGTTTACTATATCTCTAGTGATCATCTCCATGATAATTCTTTCCATAGCTTTACATACAAGACTAGTGAGACTTATGGGTCTGTAGTTTCCAGGGTCTGTAGATGGCCCATCTTTGTGCAGAGGGATGACTGTTGCCTTTCTCCATTCATGAGGCACAAAGCCTGTTTGGAGGCTACAGTTAAATAGTAATTCCAGAGGCCCTGATAGGTCATGTTTCATGCTATTTAGAAGGCATCCTGGGATACTGTCTGGGCCCATTGATGCAGTGTTCTTGGTATTGGAGAGAGCATTAAGGACCTGTTCCCTAGTGATAGTAGGGGAGTTATATTTGATGATATTTCCTGAGGGAAGGTTGAGGGGGAGAGAGGAGTAAAGTTGGAGCTGAATTTATCAGCCAGGAAGTTTGCTATAGTTTCTGGCTCAGTACAGGTGGCTCCATTTACGATGAGCTCTGCACACAATTGTGTATTGCCTTTGAGGTTGTGGACATAGCTAAAGAATGCTTTGTGGCTGCCTTTGGCCTGGGAGGCCAAACTTACCTCACATGTGGCTTTGGTAGACTTTATTTGTTCTCTGAGTTGTTTAGTTTCATGAGAGTGCGTTTATCCTGCTGGGTGCTGCACCTCCTAATTTTTGCCATGTTTTCTTCCTCCTGTTGTACATCCAACTGAATTTTTGATTCCACCAGGGTGCCTTTTTTTTTTTTTTTGAGTTAGTTCTGTACTTCTTCCTGGTGGGTACAGCTGCCTCTATACAGCTATTAACATGCTTGTACAGGGTTTCTGTGAACAGCTCTGCATAGGCAGAAGTGTTCTTAGCATTTATAGGGGCTTGAAATTTTGCCAGGTTCTCACTTACTAGCAGGAGGTTAGCATTAGAATAGTTTCTGAATATTCCTGGTTTAGCCAGGGGTCCAGGTTTTATTTTTACTTCAAAGGAGACCATTTTGTGGTCTGACCTTACCAGGGATTGCATTACAGTAGGCGGTATGCAGCACTCTATTATATTAGTGAGGTCCAGGTCCAGTATGGTTGCACTCCTAGTTGGTGTATTCACTATCTTGAAATGAAAAAACAAGGACCAGCAAACAATGCACCTTATAATAACATAGAATACTTTAATAAAAGTATGTTGGTTCTTATAACAGACCGGTTTCAGCTAATTCATTACAGAGCCTTCATGAGTGTAAAAGTTTTACAAAAGAAAAAAGAACCATTTTATACGTGAATGAATAGACCATGTGATTAATTACAAATATTCATTAATACCTGGCTTAAAGAGACCACCAAGTTTAATAATCCATTTTTTCTCCATGGAATTCAATAATTCATGCCAACCTAACTTATTGTTTCTGGATCTGTTTATTTTATCTATAATGGTAAAACTAAAACATGCATTGTTGTGTATTAATGTATGCTTGTAGAGAACATTGGTTTCTCTCTTATTTTTAATATCACTAAGATGTTCAGATATTCTGAATTTGAAGGGTCTTGAAGTTTGACTGACATAAAATGCAGGACAGTTACACTTGGCCAAATATATTACCCAGTCCGGGGAACAGTTGGCAAAAAATTTAATATGATAAACCTCGGGTGTATTTTGACTGCTGAAATTTTTTGTTTTAAGTAACTTGGCACAATGTGTGCAGTGTCCGCAAGGAAAGCATCCAAATAAAGGTTCACCTGATAGTTTAGTCTGGATAATGTTAGTACCTTTGCTTTCAGAATGTTTAAAATGATTTAAAAAAGCAGATAAATTTCTGCCTTTGCGAAAAGAAAACAGGCATCTGTCACCAAGTATTTCATTGAGTTGTGGATCACATGTTAATATATTCCAGTTTTGCTGGACAATGTTAATTAATATGTTGGTGTTACGTCCATAAGTAGTAATAAGTCTGGGTGTTTTGGAATTTGATTGGTTCCTATTTTTGTAAAGCAGGAGATCATCCCTATTCATATTGTCCACAGTGTGTTTTGTATGTAATAGTTGGCACATTTTGTAACCCCGGTCATGAAATCTAAGAACTAAATCATCCCTAAATTGTGTATAAGTGTGTTGATCAGAACAAATGCATTTGATACGCATGAACTGGGATTTAGGAATATTTTTGCAAATATGGGGGGGGGGGTGAAAGCTGGAGGCATGGAGGAGTGAATTATTTTCAGGGAATTTGCGATGAATTTCTGTAGTCAACGTATGATCGGATGCCTGGCAAACCAGAACATCCAAAAAAATAATTTTATTTTTATCATAGTTGACAGAGAATTCTTTTCCCCATTTATTTTCATTCAAATAAGTGGTGAATTCCAAAAGATATTCAGTATCAGCCCTCCATACCAACCAGCAATCATCGAGATATCTACGCCAGATGTCCATTTCTTCTATGTAAATATTGTGTGAAGTGTCATAAATGACCTGTTCTTCAAAATAAGCCATGAACAAATCTGCGTATATAGGAGCGAAAGAGGCCCCCATAGCTGTCCCCTTAGTTTGTAAATAACAATTTCCCTTGTAAAAGAAAACATTCTTCGTCAATACATGTTCAATCAAACACAACAAAAGGGTATTAAAGCCGGGTTTGTATAATTCAGTCTTGTTGAGCCAATATTCCAAAGCCTCCAAACCATCCCAGTGTGGAATGTTAGTGTATAATGATGTTACATCCAAAGTACAGAGTAACCAATCAGGTTCCAACTGTGTTTCGGAAATAATTTGAAGGAATTCCGTAGTGTCCCTAATCCTTGCTCTAACACATTTTAGAAGAGGCTATAAGTATTTGGTAAGGAAAAGAGATAAAGGTTCGGTTAATGAATTTCTTCCAGAAACAATAGGTTTACCAGGAGGATGCTGGTGGTTTTTATGTATTTTAGGTAGAAAATACATGTACTGTGGGCAAGGATTAGATATAGTGAGATGGGACCGTGTGCTATTGGTGATAATACCTTCTTCAACAGCTAATGTAAGAAAATAATCAATTTGTTGTTTAAAGACAGGTGTTGGATCAATGCATAGTTGGGTATAGTATCGTACTTTGGATAGTTGTCTAAAAGCTTCATTGTCATATTGAGACAGATCCTGTACTACTATTGAACCACCTTTGTCAGCACCAATGATGACCAGCTCATGATTGCAGGCTAGTTTAGGGATATTGTCCATGCAATTTCTGGATATATTGTTGGGTAAAGGAGGACCTGACCTATATTGAAAATGAAGGTCCTTGATAATCGCATGTTGAAAATTGGAAACATGTTGATTCATGGGAGGCATGAAAGAGGATTTGTGATATTTGAATTCATCAGAGATATTTGATGACTGTTGTTCCTGAAAAAACAATTTGAGATTAAGAATCCTGCAATATGAAATGATGTCATTGACAAAACTTTCTTCTGAAACAAAGAAACCAGGAATAAATGATAACCCTTTATTGAGAATTTCAATTTCAGAGGAGGTGAGGACATGAGAGGAAATGTTTGTTATATTCACATTTGTTCATTGGTCACAAACATCTGTAGTAGGCTTTCCATATTGTCTATAGCTTTTGTGTTTTCTGCCCCCCCCTCCTGTGTGTAAACCCTGAATATTTAGGGAATTCCCCCTTTTCAGTGCTGGTGAGCCAGTGGCACCCACAGAGTCAGTATCTAAACCTGAAGAAGAATCTTCAGCTGATGTGTCTGTTAGAAAATGCACCCTTTTTTAAGATAGATTTGGTGCGTTTCCTTTTTGAAGTAGTCCGATTTTGTGAACTAAATTGGACATGTTTTACTTTGTTCTCAAAATTAAAGGGATCACCTTTGGTGTAATAATCTAAGTCTCTTTGAAACTTCTTCCTTTTCCTTTCTTTTAACTGGGTTTCTAATGTTAACAATTCTTTAATTAAATTTTTAATACTGTTGGTATATATAATCTGTCCTTCAAACCGCTTGGCTTTTTCACTAAGTAATGTAATGGATGCTATTTCTTGTTCAATGATCTTGTTGTGATAATTAGCCAATATTTTGACAAATTTAAGAGATGTTTTTTGTTGTACCTCACCCCATTGTTTGAGTAAGAGATCATCAGGGTTATTCACCAGTGGTTGTGTACGTATCCTTAAACCACTTGGAGTAATTATTTTTGTCAAATAGGCACGGAAAAGCTTATAATGCCAAACATTATTTCGCAAAGATCTCATATGTTTATTTAAATTTGAGAAAATATTCTCAAAGCTGTCATTATTGGGTGCAGCACCAGAACCCTCCAAACTTTCACCAAGTGGCCCTAATCCAAAAGCTGATAGATCATCTCTACCAGCAGATAAACCTGTAAGTAAATAGTCCAATTCCATGTTGAATATGGAAATAGTATTGACTTGAAAAATACAAAATTTATGTCTAACAATAGTCAACTGATGAACAAATGTTCATATATATTTGAAATACAGAATATTCCAAAATAGCATATAGGTTGACCTTGGCCGGTTCACAACATGGATCAATAAGCAATAAACCTGTCATAATATGTAAATGTAACAGATTGGCCACAAAAAGAAATATGTGGACTAAACCAGGTCATTTGCCGGTCCTTATTTGAACCAATAAGCCACAGGTCAAAATAATGAAGAGTAAAAATATGTATTATTTCAAAGTCAAAATCAAAGTCTCACTTGGCTAACAAAGTAGGAATAGGTGAAATGGAGATGGTGCTGCAAACAAAATCACAGATCTAAATAATCTAAAAAATGGTTTTGGCATATATAAGCTTCACACTAAGCCCAGACCATTGAATATGGAACCATTCAAACATATATCCAATATTAATGAGGGAAAAAATGCCTTGATATAAAATAATGAAAAAGATATACATCAAATCAGTATACTAATGCAATATACCCTGTGTTACTCAAAATGGGGCCCAATCTAGTGTGATAGAAATTTCAAAATATAAGCAAGGTCATATAGCTATAATCCAACAATCGGAAAAACAACCTACCTATGATGATATCAAAATATTTCTAAATACACAAAAAATATGAAAAATCAATATTGATAATAATAATATGTGGTAGAAACTGCGGACAATATACATGTGATATTCAATTCTTATTAATGAGAATTGAAAATTAAAATAGCAGTTGTTAATCCAACAAATGGATGTACATGGTCCTAAATACCTATATGTGATTCTTGTGTAAATCCTATATCAGGAAAATTCTGAACACATAATATGTACAAAAGCCATAGGAAATGTTCAACATAAAAAGCAAAATTAAAAAAATATATAAGGAACCATATACATATGAGTAAAATAGTATATACATGAAGAAATCGCGTACATCTATTTATGAATGTTATGTACCCACTAAAAATTTTCAGTATGTGACCGATGTAAATATGGTCATGCATAAACAATCATATGAATATCGTACGTTAAAAAATCTGCAAACAGTACTCATTCGAACACAGACACCCAAAAAATGTCATGTAAAATAAAAATTAAAGAAAAAAGAACTTGAATCATCCCCTATAATTCACATATTATGAATCATATTGTCCCGGGTATTTGAACATGGCCAAAAAGGTCAAATAGTTAATCCACACACTTCAGATTGTAGTAATTATAGACCCAGAAAAAATAGATAAACGAAATAGTCCAGTAGTAATCACCAAAGCTGAAACTGCCACATACAAAGGTGAAAGACATTTCCGACTGTGATGTTCAAATGGCGTAGCCCATGAAACATGTCCCCTTTAATTGCAACAACAAACATCAGTAAAAAGTAAAGAATGGCCCAAAAAAGAAGCCGCAAAAGCTTAATAAACTGAATTAAGTCCAAATCCTACACATAAATAACCTGTATGGCTTGTATGAACAAACACCTTGCAGTAGATGAAGGACAGACATTAAGCAATACGCCCAGTCAATGAAAAGTTGAAAATGTGATGTTATAATGGCGTAGTCCATGAAACATGTCCCCTTGTGAATGCTGCAACAAACATCAATGATTGCTTCATAAAAAATAAAAAATAATCCAAAAAAGAAGAAGCAATGGGATCCAAAAATGCTGAATAGGTCAAAATCCTGCACATGAATAAACTGTATGACTTGTGCGAACAGATGCCTTACTTGAGATGAGGGCCTGAAGTTGAACAATACGCCAAGCCGATAAAAAGTCCAACATGTACACTGAAGGTTTCACGTTAACTCCACCAATATAGTAAGATAAGAAAACATGAAAATAGTAGACAAAATATCACCAAATGTTCCCAAAAAGGGTTTAAACAGTCAAGAATAAAAAACAGAACCTCCGTGGTTCAAAGGTTGAAGCATGAAAACCAAAAGTATCTGGTACTTTAGTGAGGAAAATATATATCCAAACTGGTTAATTAACGAAAATGGGCGTCTCATCCAAAAGATAGGTCCAAAAAGTATTCACTATCTTGTCCAGAGAGTTTGTATTTACAAAATCCAGGAATCTCTGTGCATGTATGTTTAATGTCGTATAGGATTCCCAGTTAATAGTGGGGGTAATTAAAGTCACCCATGAATATGGTATTGGGTTGGATGGTTAGTGTTTCTAATAAGTTTAAATACATAGTATGGGTTTCCTGGGTCATAGAGGGGGACCTATAGCTTGCAAGGAAGTGGTATTGGATTTTACCTATGGTGATTTGAACATGGAGCAGCTCAAGTGCATTGTCCTGTTTGACCAGCCTTGAAGTATATTTATTTTTTATGTAAATAGAGGCACCTCCACATTTAGTACCTGCCTGTGAAGTAGCTGGTCTAAATGTGTGGAAGGTATTATAAGCCTGCACTTTTGGTGTGCTGTCTGCGGCTTTAAACCACGTCTCTGAGACTGGACAGACATCAGCATTCTCTAGGGTAAAGAAAGCTTCCCGGCAGTGGAGCTTTTTGTTTAGGCTCCTGGCATTGAGCAGTAATACCTTTAGATTTTCTTGGTTTTGATTTGCTATGTCAGAAGTACTTTCAGTTTGGGAATGCCTAAAAAAGGCACTATGGGGGAAGACAATGTTTTAGCTAATATTCGAAAGCCTAGAGGGGAGAGGTACAGACCATCCCTGGCAAAGAAGCGTGCTCTATTGACCATCTTCTTTCATGCTGACAAATATTGCACCCCCTTAGAATGACACCAGAAACTAAGCCAATTGTTAAAGTCAGTCATCTTTAGTTCGTATTGTGGCATCATCCTTGGAGAAGGTAAAATGCCACTCAATGCTAGGCTCATACCAGTCTGAGACACATATTCCGAAAGCTCTATGATGTCTCTCTTCATACAGTCTAGGGAGGTACATCTCAGGTCATTTACTCTCACATGGACTATGACTGAATCATATTGGTAATTGTGATCCAATGACCTGAGTGCATCTGTAATGCGGCAGATCCTAGCCCCTGATAAGCAACTGACCGTAACTTTCTCCTTACTCAGCTTGGTGAGGGGGACATCAGTGTGTCTCACAATGGAGTCTCCAATTACTAGAATATTGGATTGTGTGGTGACTTGCCTTATGGGCTTAGAGGTAGAGGCTACCTCCATGAGATGCAGCTCTATGTGTTGATGTGGGTGTTGTTTTGAAAGAGTGTGTTTGGGGCTGCTGAAGGTATTTTTTGTATGTACTTTGTCTAGGAGGACTTTGTGGTTTTGGAAGGTTACATGTAAGTGCCTCAGTATATGTGGGTCTATATGTCTGCTTTGAATTGTGCATGATGGGTGCAGCATGTGAACTACTGACAACCTTATTGACATTAGGAGTACTTTTATGTGAGAGCTTTGACTCCAGTGACGTTCTATAAATACATCTCTCACATACATATCACTTTGAGAATTAACTGGTTGTCAGTAAACATGAGGCAATTTCTACATTGCCTCAGGATGCCCATATCCACCAAGCCAGTAATAGAGGCAGAAGGAAAGTTCATACCCATGGGCAATAGACCCTTTTTTATTGATTAGACTGTTGGAGGGAGAATATTAATCACTGTCATTAGTATCTGGTTTGCAACTATGTGGACAGTGCTTGTCACTGCAAACTAGTTGTTCTGTGTGCAGCTAGATATTAGAGAAATTTCAATTGTGCTTTTACAGGAAAAATGTTACTCAAGGTGTCTGAGTCTGTACAGAGCACTGCCAAACACTTGAGGGGAAATTAATACATAGACCCTGAAAATTTAAGTATGATATATTTAGGCAGATATTCCGAAGTTAGAAAGAAATCAAGCAGTACTTACTGAAAACAAAGAATTAGCTTGTCAAGAATGATGAAAAGAGGGGAGTTGCATGAATGGCTACAACTAATGATGGTCTCACCACAGCTTTACTCTTTTGGGATACAATACTCTCTTGCTTCTTCTCTCACCAGAAGCAAAATGTTAGCACCAATCCCAAGAAGAGAAGCAGGCCACAGCCTGTTTGGTGATCCACAGTCTTGTCCCAGATAATGCAAGGCTCTGTAGGCTTGTAGCCTTTTTCTGGTAGATGCCTCAAATAGCAACCAGACCAATCAGGTATGTTAAGCACAGACACTAACTCTCCAACCAGAAAGAGTCAGGAATCAATGCACTCTGCTCCTACTCTCACCAGGATCAGAATATAAGCACAGATACCAAGCTATCACATATAAAGCAGTTATTAGGCCTTCTGGTGATCAGGAGTCTCCAGGAAATAATGTCACTGTACTCCTTCTCTCACCAGGAGAAAACAGAAGCACTGAACCCAAGATGACTACTAAGAGGCAGAATGTGGGCTCTCCAATAACTGGTGGTCTTGCAATAGATGCTTAAAGGTAAGATGAAAAAAATAGTTTATCCTGAAAACTGCAGTGTGCACTAAGCAGTTAGATATGATAGTGGTTAACTTGTCTAAAAAGTTAAGTTTTAGTGCAGAGCCACTGCTTTTAAAAGAGAAAGATAGATTGAAAGGGGGTGGGCACTTTTGTATTCTGGTACTATGGAATACAGTAGGATGGCCAATAAATTTAAATAGTTGAAGGGGAGTGATTTCACAAAATGATCATTTTGTGTTTACTCACACCAGCCAGCCAAAGCAGAGAGGAAACAAGATATATGATCAAATTAACATAAAGGGCAGGCAACTAAAATGACAGTGGTGTTTAAGAACACAACAGTAACAGGGTGGGAGAGTGGGAACATTTTCTGTCTGACTTAAGTGACAAAACTGTGGTCTCTTTTCAGGTTTTAATATGCAGTTAAAAGCAGAATACAAGTAAAACACAGTGTAAAGAAAAGAAATCACAGTATACAAAATAGAAAAAGGCGATAAAGTAATACGAAATACTAAAAATAAAAAGCAAACTAACCTCTCCCTCACAGCAAACTGTTGCAGTGTGTAGGTGAGCCTTTCCAGTAAAGCTCTGAAATGTTTTATTTTACCCCTTAAATAGAAGGTTTAGTTCCTAGCTCCACCCCCTCAGTTCACAGATGACTAACCTTAACTAACCTGTTCTAACTTATGTGTGACTCCTTAATTGACCTGTTCTAATTTCTGTCTGGCTCACAAGAGGAACAGCTGTGGTCTCTTTTCAATGTTTACTATGCAGTTAAAAGCAGAACACAAGTAAAACACATTGTAAAGAAAACATCACAGTATATGAAATAGAAAAAGGAAATAAAGTAATACAAAATGCAAACAATAAAAAGCAAACTAACCTTTCCCTCACAGCAAACTTTTGTAGAGTCTGGGTGAGCCTTTCCAATAAAGCCGCAAACATTTGCAGAGTCTGGGCGAGCCTTTCCAGTAAGGCCAGCAAAACTCTACAATTCCTTCATCTGACTTTGATGTATGTTTCTGGTACTGCATCATACTTGTAAATGGTATTCTGCTTTGTGGTGTTCATAGGTGAGTCTATCCAGTGCTACCACCATTGAGCTGCTACTGCCTCAGAAAGGATCTGCAACCTCTGATGAAGATGGTGGGGATGAGCTGGCACAGTCAGAGAGTACAGTGTGTGTGTGTGTGTGTGTGTGTGTGTGTGTGTGTGTGTGTGTGTGTGTGTGTTAGTCATGGGGAATGTAACCACTGGATCCCCAACATAGACCACAGACAGACCCTCTGTGCCTGCAGACACAAACATGATGTACATCAGACAGAGAGTACAGGATAATGGGGACACTAGCAGTCAAGGAAGTGTGGTACCCCTACCAGACATGTCAGGATCTGCCTGTGTCCTGCCTTCCAAAAGGTCATCATCACTTGCACTCCTGGCTTAAATCTGCCTGTGTACATTTTATGGTCAGTATTTTCCAACAATGCCACTTGCCTTATCATGCATCTTGCAGCAAACTGCTGCAGCTCTTGTATCCAATTGTTCAAGCCATTTGTCCCCCTCTTTGCATAAAAGCTACTTTATTTAGTATTTAACAAACTACATCTTACACATGTCACATGCCTGGTACCTCATTTTTTCCTGGTGGACAATCCTTTGCAAGAAAAAGGGTTTAGTTGAGTTGTCCTACCTTTTATTAAAAGTTACATTAACTGAGGTCTTTCTCTTCAACTTTATCATATTTGTCCAATATCACCAACAAACCCCTGTATAAAATATATTTATTCTCTCTGACCCCATAAATCTGACCCAGATTTCCTCCCCCGTCATTTTCCTTCCACCGATATGCAGTTGTTCCCAATATGTTATTTTCCCCCTTTATATTTCCACAGACTTAATATGATTGTATTTGTGTTAAACTCTGATATTCTATAAAGGTCAAAGTTTCACCAGATGTTCATCGTGTTTCACTGTTGCAGTCATTACACTTGGGTTATCCTGCTGGCAGGCTACCCACAGTCGGCCTGAATTCCAAAGTCTAGGTCTGGCATCAGTTGCTGTCGCCTCTTCCCTGACGTCAGTGTGCCAGGGGTATAAAAGATGCAGCCGATGCCATTTTCTTCAGTCTTTCTTGCCGCACGGTGCCCGAAGCAAAAGCAGTTCGCAAGTGCCGGTCGGCCAACTCCTGAGATTTTCAACGACGAATTTCAGCCGAAGTCTTCATTAAAGCTAAGTACCCCATTGGGGAAACTTTTTTCTTGCTCCAGACCAATGTCAGAAAAAGTTAACAATTGTATTTCTTGTGGGAAGCAAATACCTCATAAGGATTTTCACTCTTACTGTATTCCTTGCCTAGGCCCTGATCACATCGTCACTAGCTGTCGGTTTTGTGCTAGATTTAACCAATGCACCATTAAGCGTCGGTTCGACTTTGCTTTTCATTACTTTGGCCGAAGATTCAATTATATAATGCCATCAGAACAGCTGATGACCGGAGTTTCTAAAAAGCACAAGGAAAAAGAAAAGGACAGGCATCCGAGATCCAAAACCGACGACGAGGCTTCCGCTAAGCCAGTCGCCGGTTCTCAGTGAGGCACTTTCGCAGCCCCTGACGCCCGCTAACTCAGAGCCACAGGCTGCTGACGACTCCCACATGGAGCCAGCTAGGCCTCTGGATACTCAAGGTATTGAACACTCGGAAACCATTCTCTCAGATGGGTCCGGAGCCGCTGAGCAGGCATCGGCTTCTGAGGGTGTTTTCAGACCTACACAGTTATATGTAAAGCCTACTTCAGCTTCCAAAGCAAAGACTAAAGCAACTCTAAAGACAAAGAAACAAGTACAGCATTCTCCTGGACAGACATCCATGCCTAAAAACAGATGCTCAAAATGGCCGAAGACCTCATTACCTTGATCAGGGGTTCCCACCCCCCACCTGACAAGAGGCTTAGGCAAGAGACAGAATATGAATCTTCTGATCAGGTTTCCATTTCCTCTGACTCTTCTTCTGAACAGGAATACTCTCTTCCTCTTTATGAGGATTCTGATGCTGAAGAATCTATCCCTTCAGCCTCTCTGCCTGAGGATTACTCTTTTGGGGAAACCCTGCATACTATGAGGGAGCACTTCCACTGGGAGAGCCAAGACTACTCAGAATATAAGAAAAGGCTTAGAGATTTTCTTTTACTTCCTCAGCACAGGCCTCTGGCTATTCCTCCTGTTAGACATTGTAGATGATGTATTTTCAGAGTCCGGCCTTTCTCCTGACTCTTTACCCCCTGCCCCTGTCAAACCAGACAGATACTACAGGGTTCCGGATTCACATAAATTTCTTTATAAAAACCCTGCTGCTGACCCAGAAACTATTTCTCAGGGTCCCAAATGGATCAAGGCTTCAACTGCAAAAAACCCTATCCCCTCTGATAGGGATTCAAGGGCGCTAGACAGATGATGAAAAAAGGTTTACACTTCTGCTACTTTGGCTGTGAGAGCTTTAAATTGTCAGTTTCATATGCTTAAATATCAGCAATACTTAATGTCACTGCTAAAACAGAAAATGTTGACAAATTCTGATTGTGCAGAAAATAAGGAAATGCAGGATTTATTGCATGCAACTGAACAAGTAGGAAAGCATACATTGCAATGTGGTTTTGATTCTCTGGAGGCCTCTTGCAGGGCCGCAGTTATGGGTTCTGTGATTAGGAGGCATGCTTGATTGAAGGAACAGAATCTTCCTGATCATGTTAAAGCAAAATTATTAGATGTTCCATTACAGCAAGATACCTTGTTTGGTGTTAAAGCAGAGAAGGTGTTGATGAAAATGGAGGACAAAGCGAAATCTATGCAAACAGTAAAGGATTTCTTACAGGTACAACCACCCAGATTTAGCAGGAACTGGCCTACAAAGAATTGGTCCTTTCCAGTGTCAGACAGGCCACAAAGAGGCAGATACAGATGCCCTAGAGGCAGATAACAGCCCCAGGGCTCATATAGGCCTAAATAGTGGGGTGCTTCTAGCTCCAAAAGCGGAGAAGACAAATCACAGCCATACAGAAAACAGCCCCAATGACTTTCCTCTGCCAACACCAAGCACTTATCTTTTGGCAGCCCTCTTAGGGGGAAAACTAGCACTTTTTTCTCAAAATTGGCACATGATCACCCAGGACAAATAGGTCTTGAATATAGTGTCCCAGGGCTACAGGTTCCACTTTCACACCCTGCCAAGGGCAAAAGGTATGCCAGACCTGCCACACAATCAATGGGCAGAGGCACAAAAACAAGTGTCATCCCTCATGGACATGAGGGCCATTCAGCAAGTACCACAGGAAGAGCAGGGACAAGGATTTTACTCAAGACTTTTCTAGGTACCCAGAAAGGACAAAGCCTGGAGACCAATACTGGACCTGTCTATTCTAAATACATTTCTGGATGTTCCAAAATTCAAAATGTTGACTCTGCAGCAGCTTCTGCCTATGTTGGGCAAGAAGGCTTGGCTGGTAACTTTGGACCTAAAAGAGGCATACCTGCATATCCCAATCAGACAATCTTGCAGAAGATACCTCAGATTCATAGCTGGCTCAATGCACTACCAATTCTCTGCACTTCCCTTTGGCTTATCTACTGCGCCCAGGGTCTTCACAAAATGCCTGTCACCAGTAATTGCATTTTTCAGACAAAGAGGAATTCAAATATATCCTTACTTGGATGACTGTCTTATTCAAGCAGAGAACAAGGACATTTTACTAAAGCATCTGGCATTTGTAAAAGGATTATTAATTTGCCTAGGGTACACAGTAAATGAAAATAAATCAAAACTAGTACCCCCTCAAGAGATAATATTCCTGGGTGCAAGCTTAAATACAACTGCCCAGATGGCTTATCTCACGCCAGACAAACAAAGACAACTGACTTCTTACTTCAAAATGTTGGCAACAAAGACCCAGTTGTCTGCAAGAAAAACTATGCAGGCTTTGGGCTTCATGGCATCCTGCATTCTGCTAATTCCATATGCCAGACTGCATATGAGGAAACTTCAGTGGTATCTAAAAAGTGTTTGGACTCAACATTGCCACAGCCTGGAAACATTAATTACACTCATTCCTTGCCTGCAACAGGAGTTTCGACGGTGGGCACAGGCCTGTCACCACAACAAGGGACAGCCATTCACCCTACCCACAGCCAGGCAGTCAATAACAACAGATGCATCAGATTATGCCTGGGGGGCCCACATGGCAGGAAATTGTATTCAGGGCACATGGCACACAAGCCAAATGCATCTTCATATAAATCAAAAAGAGATGCTAGCTGTTCAGAATGCCCTGACAGCTTTCAAGGATTTAATTCATCCAGGACAACTACTCATAAGGACGGACAATACTACAGTCATGTGGTACATAAGCAGGGAGGCACACATTCCTACCCCCTCTGCAGACAAGCCATGACTTTGTGGGACACAGCATTGACTTATCAAGTACACCTGCAAGCACAATTCCTGCCAGGAAAGAAAAATACTCTGGCAGATAAACTAAGCAAAAACCTCACGGATCCCCATGAGTGGAAACTGGATTCACAAATCTTCAGCATGATAACAAAGAAATGGGGATGCCCAGACATAGATCTATTTGCCTCTCCTCACAACTGCCAACTACAGAGATTCTGCACAAGGACTTATCACAAACAAGCATGGAAAAAGGATGCTCTATCATTCAGCTGGAAAACCCTAACAGTATATGCCTTTCCTCCTCTGCCTCTCCTCCCCAAGGTACTCCTAAAGATCAGACAAGAGAAGCCAAAAATGATTCTGATTGCCCCAGACTGGCCCCGCCAGCACTGGTACCCAATCCTAAAGAGCTTGTCTCAAGGCCCAGCCTGGACATTACCTCTAATTCCTCACTTACTGACCCAGTGAAACAATCAGATCCTGCAAAGTCAACTCAGGACCCTAAATCTGGCAGCATGGCGGATACTGTAGCCATTCAGAACACACCTCTCTCTAAAGCAATGATGGATGTTATTTTGGAGGCCAGGATGCCCAGTACCAGAAAATCTTATGCAGAAAAATGGAAAAGATTCTGTGCTTGGAACCAGGCACAAGGAATTGACACGTTTGTACCAAATATTCCTCAGATTTTACAATATCTAACTGAGATGCTGGACAAAGGCCTATCCTTCTCATCAATCAAAATCCATGCCTCTGCCATTTCAGCTCATTACAATACAGAGCCACCTATTTTTTCTCATCCATTGCTAAGGCAGTTCCTCAGAGGGGCCAAAAACATAAGACCTCCAAGGAGAGCACCAATACCTGCCTGGGACCTCAATTATGTCTTGGAAAAACTCACACTGCCACCTTTTGAGCCAGACAATACAGCTGAAATAAAGTTCTTAACTTGGAAAACAGCTCTGCTCCTAGCAATAACCTCTGCAAGACAAGTTTCAGAGTTACAGGCACTCATGGCTGTGGAACCTTTTATAATTTTCCATCCAGACAGGGTTTCTCTGAGGACGAACCCAACATTTATGCCTAAGGTAGTGTCCAGTGTGGCCCTTAACCAAACCATTCATTTGCCTACCTTTTATCCAAACCCACAGAATAAGGGTGAGAGACTCCTGCATTCTTTGGACATACACAGACAGCTACGCTTCTACTTGGACAGAACTAAGGCTTTCAGAAAGACTGAGCAACTCTTAGTGGCATATGCTGCATTATCACAAGGAAAGGCTATCTCAAAGCAGACTATTTCAAAATGGATAGGCCACTGCATTCGTTTCTGCCATTCACAACATGGCAAATCAGTGCCTAAGGGCATTAGGCCACATTCAACCAGGGCAACAGCCACTTCAGCAGCCTTCCTCAGAGGAGTACCAACCAAAGACATTTTAGAGGCTGCAACTTAGAGTTCAGTGCACACTTTTACCAAGCACTACCATTTACCTCTCTACTCTAAATCCAGAGCAGGCTTTGCCATTGTAGTTCTGCAGGGCCTTATAGCCACTCCTAATTCTATTTAGGCCCAGCCACCCAACCTCAGCTTTGGGATTCAACCTAAGTGTAATGATTGCAACAGTGAAACACGATGAACATAGTACAGTTGTGTACCTACCATAAATGTAGATGTTCGAGTGTATTCACTGTTGCAGTCCAGGTTACCCACCCTCCATCCCCCTTTTCTTTGCTGGGACTTATCTGTACTTCTCTATCCTATGCAACCTATGTGGTGTATTTGCTTGTAGATGGAGGAAATGTTTATTTTACTGCATGCATACTTATTGGCATGATTTTTAGCCTACCATTTTGGGGGCACGTGACATCTGGGGCAAGAAAAACTGAAAAAAATGGCATCGGCTGCATCTTTTATACCCCTGGCACACTGACATCAGGGAAGAGGCGATAGCAACCAACGCCGGACCTAGAATTTGGAATTCAGGCTGACTGCGGGTAGCCTGCCAGCAGGATAATCCAAGTGTAATGACTGCAACAGTGAATACACTCGAACATCTCCATTTATGGTAGGTACACAACTGTACTTTTTCTGTTCCCATAATTTTTCTTTCAACTATCTTTCTTAGTTGTCTTATATGATTTGTATTCACTAGTCTCTGTCTAATAGCTCCCATATGTCCATTTTGTAATCATTTAAATTATACAGAATTATCATTAATATAAAGTTTTTCCAGTATGATACATAACTATTATAATGTAGCGTTTTAGACAAAATTGACAATAAAACTAAACAAACTGAGGAAAAAGGCTGGGTAACTCAAAACAGAACCACTCAGAAGTGCCAAAAATATTAAACAACTCAAAACTTTTATTATTGAAAACAAATAAAATCTATACAAGTAAAAGCACTGTGATAAGCGTTTTCACAGTACTTTTACTTGTATAGATTTTATTTGTTTTTCAATAATAAACGTTTTGAGCTGTTTAATATTGTCGGTACTTCTGAGTGGTTCTGTCTTGAGTCACACAGCTTTTTTCCTCAGCTTTTTAAACAAAACCTTAATTGTGTTGCTGCATGGTAATCTAGGGAATTTCCATTCCTCCTTCCTCTTTTAACCCCAACATGATTTCCCAATTAATTCTAGGGTGTAGACTTATTTATTTGGAGACTTCTTTAACATTCTCAGTTATTTCTGTTTTGGCAATGAAATAAAAGCTTGATCAATGTAAAGTGTCAATGGCACTGTGAACATTTTAATAGCCTCAATCCTTTGGTCAAGACTAACTTTCACCATTTCACACTTCCTTAACAGGCTTTTTTATAGCCATCTGTCCATCTTTCCTTAATAGAATCTTGTGATTTTTCCACTATCCACACTGTTAAATATTTCATCTCTATGTCCCTATAAATTTGGACAACTCTTTTATTAACCTAATAGAAGGAATATAACACAAATAATTTTTTATTTTGTTTTCATTAATTTTAAACCCAGCTACTTCCCAAAACTGTCCTGAAATATGTCACAAGTGGTTCAAATCTCTTTCTGGGACTGTCAGAAAGACCATTACATCATCAACGAACATAGCTAGCTTGCATTGTGCATCCTTCAAATGCAACCTTTTATAATGGGCTTCCTTATCTTGTTAGCCATTAGCTCCAGGTATAAAGCAAATAATAGTGGTGAGAGGGCACACCCATGCCTAGTGCCTCATTAAAACCAAATCTCCAAAGTAACTCCCATTTACATTAATTCTGGATTTTGCTACTCCATATTAATTTTGGAGTTATTGATTTAACTGTGGGGAACCCCCATATTTTCTTAAGACTCGCCATAAGTAAGGCTAATGGACCCTATCAAATGCTTTCTCTGCATCCAATCCTATCAAAACTTGAAATTATTTTGTGTCTTCAGGCACTTCCTGTATTAAGCCCACCAAAAGGATATTCCTAAATGTTTGTCTACCCTTAACAAACCCACATTGGTCAAGATGCATTAGGTGAGGGAATAATTGCACTGTCCTATTAGACATTACAGCCATAAATATTTTATAATTATGGGTCAGTACTGCTATTGGGTGGTATTTCTGTCATGTCCAGTATTGTGTTAAACAACACCTTCCAAAACAATATATGATCCTTCCCACCCTCCTTCTATAATTCTAGAGGAAGCCCATTGCACTGCTGGGATTCTCCTTTTCCTGTTTCTTAATTTGTTCTATAATCTCCATTTCCAAGATTGGCCTAATTAAACTATCTGTCTGTTCTTCAGACAATCTCTGGAAAGCCATTCCATCCATGAAACTCACTTAGAATTTCATACAGATGGTTTATGTTTTTTGTTCTGAATACAGTTCCTGATAATACTTCTGAAAACATTCTCAATCTGTTCTAGTTCCCTTGTGAGAGCACCCACCCTGGGGTCTCTAATCTTAGGTATTTGTCTCTCAACTTTCAGTGGTCTTAACCTCTAGTCTAGTATTTTCTGGAGTTTGGCTGTATTGGAGAAGGATAGTGATCTAGTAGCTATTCTTCTTCTAGCTATATGATCCTCTAAGTAACCTTCCCATTCTTCTTTTAACTCTAATAATTCCTTTTCTTCTTCTTCTGTTGTGACCCATTTCCCAGTTTGTCGAAATGTTTTTATCCTTTCCTGATTTTGTTTTCTTTGCAAATTGTTGTCTCTTTTTCCTTAAAAAAAGTCTTAAGTTTTTAACTCCTCCCATTCATCAATAGAATTTTCTGATCTTACTGCTTCCTGTTCTAAGAGTCTTTCCATGTATTTTGTAACATATTTAAGGTGAGGCTTTGTCCACCAAATCCCTTTGACCCGCTAATGTCTGAGCATTGAAGTGTGTGTGTGTGTGTGTGTGTGTGTGCGGGGGTGGGGTAGCTTAGAGTGCATTCAATTGGTAAATGATCAGAGACCATCCTAGGATGCATGAACACTTCCTTGTTAAATATATATGTGTTTCAGATAAGAAAAATATACCCAATCTGGACCATCTATTATACTTTCCAGCGAAGTATGTATACATCCCATCGGGGTCTATATTACAACCACGAAAAGTCAGTTCAGCAAATGACATTTTACATTGAAAATGCCATCCAGCGAACTGTTACAGTGAGATCGCGGTTCAGTGAAGATCATAAAATTTGCCCTTTCCTCACTGTATTGTGATCTCGGAGTTGGTATATATAATTAGCGGGGGTGGGAGGCACAGCCCCCCACAAGAGCAAGTTCGACGAACAGCATTTTTGATTTAAAAGCCATTTACTGAACTGACTTTTCGTGGTTGTTAATATAGACCCTGTCCTATCACCGTCTTTCCTAATATCATACCAACCAAATACCTTTACTTGTTTTAAAAAGCTACTTTCAGTGGTAATCATACTTTCCATTGGTCCACCACTTACATCTTGCGCATCAGTGATAACATTTCAGTCTCCTCCTAATAGTAGGAGCCCTTGATGAAAGCCTGTCACTTCATTTAACAGCTTCTTTATTGCTTTAAGGAACAGATAAATATTTATAAATGTAATTATTTTGGCTCCATAATTAGCACACGTATTCCTTGATTTTCTAAGTCTCCTATCTCTTTATCTATCCCTTTTTCAATAAGATACATATCCCTCCTTTCCAATCCTCAAAGGTGTTCACAAAGTTAAATTATCTGAAGAAATCCCATAACATTTCTGCTTTGAAAGCACTTATTTATTAAACATTTCATGCTTTTGACTTCTCCTCTGGCTTTGCAATCCACAGTTTAAAAAATACAGTCATAATAGCATGTTACCCAAAGATATATTACTGATAGTAAATGTGTCTGTGCTAGCAGCTTGATAAAAACTATAAACATTCTACATCATCTTTAACCTTCTAGTAAAACAAACAGAAACATGAGCAACTATATACATGACGTCCACAAAAACAATATCCTTTCTCAGAAATTTGAGCAACTGCTCACTCAAGGCGCTGTATTCTTATAACATTGATTTTTGGATCATGCCCTCCTCTCATACTATGTTCTTATCATTTTTATGTGATCTTCTTACCTGTGTGAACTGTGAACTCTCTGCTTCATATTTGTATAATCTTTTCTGAGTTACACACTATCTTTGTCAAGGATACCCCACTTTATTCTCTGGAACTTTGAGCTGTTTTGTAGTAAGGTTGCCTCTAATCAAATTACAGAAAGTAATTTTGTCAATCAAATCATCTTAGGCTTTAGGCTCCATCTCTAATGCCTCTTTCTAATAACATGCCTAACAAGCTAGGTTTAACCATTGTGAGAGGTCAGATTATGAAACTTCATCCTCCAGCGTGCCTACACCTAACATAAACCAATCTGTATTTTTTAAGGCATTTAATGCCTCATGCTCAGAGAGGTTCTCCTTCTGTTGCATTTCACTTTATCTTTCCAGATCCTTACTTATCAGATCAGGCTCTAAATACATTTTTACTCCATGTGGAAAGAAGATACCAATTTTTCAGGGTAGAAAAAGTAAAAAAAAAAGACTGAGTGGTCTACATTTTTTTAAAGAAGGGGGTAAATTTTACTTGCTTCAATCTTCTGCCAATGGAAAAAGCATGACCCATGAACACTTGCTGGTTTCCTATGAATAATTACTTTGCCTTCTAAATAAAAGACTTAGAAGCTGTTCCATTAGGTTGAAGTTTTGTACTTTAATAATTATTGGTGTGGAAAATGTCAGGCTGATCCTGCAGACATATTGATTCTATGAGTTCTGCCAATTACTATTTCCTCCTCTGCAAGTCCTGTCCATGTACTTAATTCTTCCTTAACGAACCTTCAAGCAATCTTTTCCTTTCACTCCCTCAGGCAAGTTGTTGAATCACAAGTTATCTCCTTTCCCTGTCTTCCAATTCGTATATCTTCTCTGTCAGCTCATCCCTCACTGATTCCAAAGCAGCCAACCATTGGCATGTTTCCTTCTCACCCTCTTTTCAATGCTAGTAAAACATCAGCATATGAGGATAGCATAGGTTTAACTTCTTCAATCCTTTTCGCAGTCTTTTTCATATAATTCCACAGGGTGTCCCCAATTTTTACCACCTCAGGGTGCAATCTATTTCAACCCCAAAGTCTGAAAGTTTCCCTCCTCAGGAGTTCTCAAGCTGATCCTTTGACATGGTTTGCTGGGTCCAATGTGATGTTTTTTGAATACTTACTGTGGTTTTCATAGTTTTTGCTGCTTCCTCCTCCTTAGTCATAGAAATGCTTTCTTATATGTTTATAACCCGAGAAACCAAACTGCACTTATATTTTACGTGTTTGGATAAATTTCAGGAGAGAGAATGTTTCCAACAACCTACTCACACAATGCCGCAGTGGAAGTCCCAAGCTATTTGTCCTTTTGTAGGACAACGTGATTGGTGCTGGGAATACAAACATCTGCAAGTAGATGAAGTGGCATTTTCCTTTTGAATGTAAAAAAAAAAAATAACATCAGGATGCATGCACACAAGGTTAGGAGGATACATTTCCATTAGAACAAAATAATTAGGATGAGAAATAAATGTAAGAAATGAAAATTAGGTCAGACTATAACTTTACAAACTGAAACAAACAAACTGGAGAAGCAAATTAAATACAGTGAGAAAGAAGATCAGAAAAAAATTTATAAAATGATTTAAGCTAAAAGAAAATCATTTTATTGATATATAAGATGTGGTAGGAATACATAAACTGTGTGTAGAATAAAAATTTAGTTCTCAAACACAATATATTGGGGGTTCCTATTAGATGATAGAAGACACACTATATCAAATGCGTCTTGGTGGAACTTAAAACAACAAAAACGCAAAATAGCGAAGCGGCTTTTAAGCGAATTCTTTCCCAGGGAAAGAATTTGCTTGGCCGCCTCCATTACTTTGCCGTTTTTGGCACTGTAGTGCGATCTCGGAGTTGGTATATTTAAGTAGGAGGGTGTGGGGGGCAAAGCCCCCCACTTTATGTATTATTTCAATTTTTTTTTTTTTTGGAACAGCGATTTTTGTTTTTCCCTTGGAAAAAAAATCGCTGTTTTGAGCTTTCGAGATTGTAAGCTTTCGCTTACATGGGTTTGATTATTCATCGTTCACTTTTTTAAGCGTTCAATGATATAATATAGACCCTATATTGGGGATATTTATTTATTTATATATTTATTTGCAGTTGGTTTTCCAGGATAGTCCATTGGGCCAATATGAACCCGTTTTCATTGGAGTCCTGGGGAGAAAAGCTTCAAAAACAATCAAGGTTACAATAGGTTTTTGATTATAATTTTACAAGTGTCATAGATCAGAGCAAACATTACAAATACAGACTAGAGATGAAACTTACAGATGATACAGACTAGCAAAAGGAACATTACAAAATAAAATTGAGAAGCCATTACATCATAAAGATGTGCAGCTAATTGCATTCTTTGCAAATAGCTTTGGAGTTACAAGGAGGTATGAGTTAGGAGATAAGAAAAAATGAAAATTGCTAGTGTAAACAGGAGAAGAAAGGAAGATGGAAATAGCCAGTGTAAGTTATGTGGGGTGGGAGCAGGAGCACTCCCACTGGGTTACTAGATGTGAGTGGAGAGCTTTTTTGAAAATAAAGCGGTTAGTGGTGGTACGAATGGACAGCAGTAGGGAGTTCCAGAGATGTGCTAGACCATAGGATAGAATATTTTTGCCTGTGGGACGAGTTGGTTTGTATACTTCTAATAGAGTTTGGTTGTTAGACCTTAGTACTCTGTCAGGTAGGTGCATTTTAAAGGCAGAAGAAAGGGAGGGAAAGAGGGAGGGGATGAATATGAGCTTGTGAGTAAGAGTAAGTTGAATATAGGCGAGATGATTGGGTAGTTCTAGCCATTTAAGTATGTGGAGAGAGGAACAGTGGTGGGCGGAGGACTTATGGCTGGTAGCGAACTTGGCAATTTTGTTATAGCAAGAGGAAAGTTGTGTTTTCAGTGAGGATTGTAGATTAGTTAGGAGTGGAGCTCCATAGAGAAGAGAGGGGATAAGAAAAGATGTAGAGAGAGTGATTTTAATGGCAGGTGTAAGATAATGATTTTGTCGGTAGAGCATACCTAGTTTTTGGTGGGTTTTTTTGATATTTAGCTGTAAGTGGGAATTTAATTTGAGCTGACTATCAATTTGGACCCCAAGTAACTTGGTCTCTGACACCAGTTCCAGAGATGTGTTATTTTGACTGGTAATAGAGAATGAGTTTGTGTCGAAAGAGGTGACTTTGGAGGGAGTAAATACCATTCATTTGGTTTTAGAGGCATTGAGTGCTAGGTGATTCTTTTTCATCCATTGCTCAGTGGTTGAGAAAGCATCTTGAGTAAGCTTTAGGAGTGTAGGGATAGATGTGGCAGAGCAGATAATAGTTGAATCATCTGCGTATTGGATGATATTCGAGAAAGGGATAGAGTTGCGGAAATCATTTATAAATATATTAAAGAGGAGGGGACCCAATATGGAACCTTGAGGAACTCCGGTTGGGGTATTGAGGAATGAGGAGGTGGCCTTTTTCCATTTTACTGCTTGATATCTATTGGATAAGTAGCTGGAGAACCAGTTCAAAGAGGAAGGAGATAGGTTGAGCATAGAGAGTTTAGTTAAAAGTACGGTATGAGAAATAGTGTCAAAGGCCTTAGAGAGGTCAAGTAATAGGGGAGAAACAATATGACCAGAGTCCCGGGCTTTGTTTACAGTTTCAAGGAAGGAGAGGAGGGTTGTCATTGTACTGTGACCTGGTCTGAATCCATGTTGTGTGGGAGTTAGTAGGCGATTATCTAAGAGATGTGGTAGGAGTTGTAGTTGGATACACTTTTTTAGGAGCTTAGAGATGGGAGACAGGATGGTGATGGGACGGAAATTAGTAACATTGTTATTATTGCCGCCTTTATGTAAGGGTATGACAAAGGCCTTTTTCCAGATTTGGAGTACTATGCTTTCTTGGATAGAACGGTTGATTAGAATGCTAATGGAGTAGGCAATCGCTTCGGCAGCTATGCTAAGAAAGTAAGAAGGAATGTTGTCAGGAGCATTAGTGCATCGCTTCAGTTTCTGAAGGAGTTTGTTTATGGTAGATGTGGGGATAGGTTTTAATGAGAAAAGTGGAGAATGGGAAGGGGTATTTGGGGGTGAAGATGATAAAGAGGAAATGAAAGTAGGAGAAGAGCTGGATGGCAGAGAATTAGTGGATGAGAATGGGGGTGAGGTAGCAGTGGAGGGTAGAGTGTTGGTAGAGGAATATAGTGGTGAATGGGAGAGTATAGGCATGTTAGAGAATTACGAGGTTAGTTTGGAAATAGAATCAATGAAAAAAGAGTTGAATTGGGTAGCCAAATCTATATCAAGAGCATTAGGGTCTGGGGTGGGGGTGTCTGGTTTGCTGGGATTAAGGAGAGTGGAGATTCCTTTCCAGAATTTCTGAGGGTTAGTTTTATTATTGTTTTTGAGTATGGAGAAGTAATTTTGTCGATCAGAGATGATGAGCTTTTTTACTTTATTTCGAAGTGTTTTGTATTCATTATGGATGAGGGGGGTCCTATTTTTCTGGTAGTATTTGGATATATTTGCAAAATGTTATGTAAAACAGTCTGGTTCAACAAAGGGACAAATAGTTTTTGTTAGTAAAATCAAAGCAATTTCTAATAATGAAAGTAAATTAGATTATGTTGAAAAGTACTATCCAATCTCAGCCCAAGCAAAACACATGGAGAAGAAAATTAGTAAAAAATTAAGGTGAAGACTTCAACATGAATGTAAACTATTATTGCACCTACTATTCACTAGGTCATTTAAGTATGGAAAGATTCCTCAGTGTTGGAGAATTGCACTTGGTAAACCAATATTTAAGAGAAAAGTGAATAGGCTACTTTCTTGTTGTGGAAATAATGGAGTAGGCTATGTTGGATAAAATGTCAGCATTGGAAAGGTTAGGACTTGAAACCACATATCAGCAAGCATATGTTGAAAAAAGATCCACAACCATGTTCAACATCTTCTTTCAGTTGCTTCCATTAGGGGTCGCCACAGCGGATCATCTGTTTCCATTTCTTCCTGTCCTCTGCATCTTGCTCTGTCACAACAGCTACCCGCATGTCCTCTCTCACCACATCCATAAACCTTATCTTAGGCCTTCCTCTTTTCCTGTTAACTAGCAGCTTCATCCTTACCATCTTTTTCCCAATATACTCTGCATCCCTCCTCAGCACATGTCCAAACCAACGTAATCTTGCCTCTCTGGCTTTGTCTCCAAACCTTCCAACCTGGGCTGACCCTCTAATATACTTATTCCTAATCCTGTCAACCCTCATCACACCCAGTGCAAATCTTAACATCTTTAACTCTGCCACGTCCAGCTCTGACTCCTGCCTTTTTGTCAGTGCCACTGTCTCCAACCCATATAACATAGCTGGTCTCTCTACCCTCTTGTAGACCTTCCCTTTCACTCTTACTGGTACTCGTCTGTCACAAATCACTCCTGACACTCTTCTCCACCCACTACATTCTGCCTGTACTCTCTTCCTCACCTCTCTTCCTCACTCACCATTACTCTGAACTGTTAATCCCAAGTATTTAAACTCATCCATCTTTGCCACCTCCACTCCCTGCATCCTCACCATTCCTCTATCTTCCCTCTCATTCACACAGATATATTCTGTCTTAGCCCTGCTGACCTTCATTCCTTTTTTCTCTAGAGCATATCTCCACCTCTCCAGGATCTCTTCCACCTGTTCCCTATTCTCACTACAGATCACAATGTCATCTGCAAACATCATAGTCCACGGGGGCTCTTGTCTGATATTGTCTGTAAACCTGTCCATCACCATTGCAAATAAGAAAGGGCTCAGAGCTGATCCTTGATGTAATCCCACCTCCACCTTAAACACATCTGTCACTCCCACTGCAGACCTCATCGCTGTCACACTACCCTTGTACATATCCTGTACCACTCCTACATACTTCTCTGACACTCCCGACTTCCTCATACAATACCACAACTCCTCTCTAGGCACCCTGTCATCTGCTTTCTCTAAGTCCACAAAGACGCATTGCAACTCCTTCTGACCTTCTCTGTACTTCTCCATCAACACTCTCAGAGCAAACATTGCATGCAATCTAATCTAATCTAATCCCATTGCAACATAATGTTCTATAATAATATAATAACAGCTATAAGTAAAAAAGTATGCTGTGATGTAATTTGTATAGACTTATCTTCAGTGTTGATTGGATCATACACAAAACACTGATTAATAAACTAGAACAACTAGGAATTAATGTAGTTTTGATAAAATTGATAGCTGGAAGATGTACAAATAGTTCACAGCAAGTATCATACAATTGGACAAGAGCCATTCTATGTTACAGTCTGGGTGTCCTACAGGGTTCTGTTCTGGGTCTATGCTTGTTTAGGATTTATCTTTCTGATCTAGTCTGTTCATCTGAAGTATTCTATAATCTTTATGTAGGTGACTTGAACAAGGGAAAAATGATTACATCTTACAGACAGGGCATGTCTGCCAAAAAATTACTAAATTGACAATTTGGACACAGGAGAATAATAGGCTGATAAATCATAAAAAACTAAGAATTTGAGATTAGGAAGACATACATCGGAGGGTGAATATTTAACACAGTTTACAGTGATTGAAACTGTGGGTTCTTTTAAGGACATGGGTATATGGAGAGATCCAGCTTTGAGTTTTCTGATCATATCAACCAGTTGATTAATGGCAGTTATATAGGCTGTACAAAAAGATAGTCTAGGAAATTAAAATTATAAAATCATTAGACCCAAAGTAAATATGGAAGCCATACTACAAAACTAACACAAGTAAACTGGGAAGAGTATAGTGGAAAAACACTAAGGGCATACATAGCTGTAAAGTTTAAATTATTATTATTATTATGACAAATTAAAATATCTAAACTTGTAGAGTGTTTCTTATACATATTTGAGAGGATATTCACCCAGGTATATAGAGACAACTACCAGTGGGAATACTTGGGGTCATCAAAGAACAGTACAGAATCATTTGATAGCCAGTGTAAGAGATTATATAGGAATGAGAGATATAGTAATTGTTTCTCAGAGAAAGTAGCTAACACCTGAAATACACTACTGCATTATATTACAGCAAGCACGAGCATAGATATTTTAAGAACAACTTGAACTCTTATTATAGGGATCACTGTCTTGGTATATTAGCAGGCAAGAAGGATATTATTTTACATGCCTGAAATATTTGTACATAAGTACCTGTCATTAACTCAGTCAAAGAGAGAGCCTTGACCCTTTTGCCACTGATGGCCTGATGGACAACATGTTCGGTTAAAAAGTCACCCAGTCTTTTCATTTTTTTCCTGTATTATTTTTTGCTAATCTAGATGTCATGGTCTGGTTTCATTCTCTGTACTATACCTACAGACTATGGACGATTGGAATAGAAGTTGTACATTTCCTTCACAACTTTTTTCTACAAAATTTAATCTACTGTCACTCTTAATGACTCTGGCAAATACTCAATGAGAGAACACATTTGTCCAAAGCATTCTATCTTTGTTTGTGCCTTATTATTTTCTGATGGTAAAACATCTACCCATTTACAGAACACATTAACAATGATTAGTGTATACTTGTAACATGGCTTGCAGGAAGGAAAGGTCTTATATGGTCAATGTGTAATATTTAACCCAAAACAAAAACACTGTACTGGAAGCAAACGTTTTATTAAACATGTTAGTCACTTTCATTGCACAAATAAAATGTAACCTCTTCAGAACTAAGGTGCCTATGAAACTCTCATTCATTTAAATACAAAGAAGGTCACAATATTCTCAGCTGATAGAAACATATAAATCAGTTAAACATGTTTTTAAAACAGACATCTTTTTATTACATACATAAAAGTAATGAAAACACTCAAACTTCATGTAATTGGTCTAGCTTTAAGTAGACATTTAATAGTAATATTTTCATTTAGTCATTGCAGTCTGTCAGCATCTAATTATAATTGTCACTGCACTTCTTTAAATTCTAATCTATTGTTCACATCTCATTCTCTCAATTCAATGTATAACTGTTCTGCACACAGTAAACAAAATTCTTAAAATCTTTCCAGTGTGCTGTGTGTTTATAGAATGCATTATTAGGGGCTTTTTAATTGTTAAACGCTGTTCATATATATGCTGTGAGAGTTTCCACATGTATTTTTTCCACATACATCTCACAGCTTAACATATATCAGTGTGTACCACTAATGTAGAATCACAGTTAAATCTTCCTTCACAGAAAAGACTATTGAATGCATGAGAAAAATCAGTATGGCACCACTGTCAGTGTATTACACTGTTTACAAAATTCACATGGGTAGTTGTCATGTTGTTTGCTAATATCAACGATGTAAAATTGGCAAGGCTCTTCTAGTAAACTCTTTAAATTAAATAATTTCTTAAAAACAAAATCAGGTTTATTACAAACCATTTTAAAATGGTCAGCATTACTTGAAATTACTTTTCAGTTATCCGTGGACACTGTCTTAATGCCACTGTTATCAACAGAAGAGGGAACTGAAAATGCTCTATAAAAATAACTAGCTTTATTAGAGGTGTTTTCAAAAATGATCTTAAAAATTGGGGGAAATGTATCAATTCGTTTTTTTTTTTAAACTTCCATAATAATTTCGTTTTACTTTCATTTTGGGATAATCCATATCATTAAAAAGTTTGACCAAAAACGGGTCTCTCTCTGAAATTTATTAGAGTTTCTAAAAATCCTTACTGTATTAAATGGCATATGTAGTTGGTGTTGGCTTTTAAAATGCAAATAATTACAAATGTATTTTTCAATAAATAATTTCTGTCTGTTACAAGTGCTGATATGAATTAAAACATCCTAAAAATGTACAACACCTAAGTCACTCAATACAAAATGCAACAATTAAGTACTTTGATTTGACTCTTGCAGAAAAGAACAAAATGTACTGATGTCACATGACTAAATAAAACCATGTTATAAATATATCTTATTAAAAATGTACATAGTGACTGTTGAAATGAAAATTCATATCCCTGCCATGCCAATATCATGTCTAAGAAAGGCAAGGCCACAGTAGTCTACATGGTAGCACCCTTGATCTGGATGTAAAAAAAAACTTTGTTAAAAATGTAAAAAAAAAAAAAAAATGTTAACTAAAAGTAAATCCAACAACATTCAAATTATGTTTATGTCTGAATTATAAAAATTAACAAAGGGACTCAAATAATGTTTGACATATTCAATACTAAGATCCTGTGGAACTGCTGTATATAAGGACTCTATATCTACTATAAATAAAAAGGTTTCTGTCCCTATAAATCAACATGCTTAAAAAAACAGTTTCAAAGAGTTCTTCATACAGGACTTACTTTCATATACTATGGGGTATTATATACACTGAAATGCATTATATTTTACTAACTACTGCTACCACAAAATGACAAAAACGAAGAGCTTCAATGTTGTTATGAATCTTTAGAATCTCAAAGAATGTCTCACTTTTAGGGCTAGTCACAGTCAGAAACTTGTATAGAGGCCACTCTATATGTCCCTGATCAGACAGGTCTAAGAGATAATCCTCTATTCTGCTGCAACTGTGCATATAAAATAAAGGAACAGGACAACAGAAATTCAAATATGACAAAAAGCTTTCCATGTTTCAGTATATCTGTCATAATGTATTGTAACTACTTGGTTACTTTTATCAGGATTTATGTAGCTAATCTCGCTCAAATGTATTAATTTATTCAAAGTAGTAATCTCTTTACATCTCAAATTATACATCTCTCTCTTTCACTGTCATTTTATATAAGAGTGAACTGAGATCATGATCATAGATTTCAACAAAAGTATTGAGTTGAAATCAAAGCTGGATTACATATACTACTTTTTATCAGTAATGCATTGTTAGAACTACAAAACATGTAGTATGTCTTCCAAGGCACAATGAAAATGAAGTTTATTGATAAAAAAATCTTAAAATCAGTCAGGGCACCAAACTGGTTCATACAGAGAGAAAGAAGGGGAAACCCCTTTGAAAAGATATCGAGATGATCTTAGTAAAAATCTTCACACACAGGTTAAAAGTCTGCATAGTTAAGGGTGGGGATACTGTCCTCACCCTCTTTCCCTCCTTCTCTCCCTCTGCTTATATATTCCATTCACTGTTGGATGTCTGCTTCCCTTTCATTGTTCCACTGATATTATTTAAAGGAGTCAGTTGCCAGCTGTTCCTGAATTATTCAGTTTAGCCCCTTTAACTGACTGGATCTGGACACTATCATTTATGATATTCTCACCATTTTTATGAGGATATATAGCTCCTTCTAAAAAAGTAGACTTGAGTTGAAGGGCATCTTAAGATTCCATTGTATGGTTCATAGTAATTACAGTCTTCTTATAAGAGAGAGAAGATATGCTTTACCTACCATACAAGCACCATTATCTCTCTCTTTTTTTAATTCTTAAAAAACATAAAAACCACCACAAACACTGGAGACAATGGAGACTCTTGGAAACAGTAAGAATAAACTCCAAATGGCGTCAAACACTTTTATTACGCTTTTGTCAAACAGACTTCTTCAGAATAAATCACCAAAATTTCACCCTGCTTTTATACAATATTAATCAGTTAATTAACCAATTAAAATATTTAAAATAACATAGTAGTCAATTTCAATATATTTGGTAACTAAAACCAAGCAGAGATGACAATGTTTTGCTGCAAGATGATGTCACTTCTGGGGACACGGCAGAAGGGATGGTTACAGAAGAAAATTTACAAATAGTGGACCAAGAAGTCTTGATAGAGCTATCTTACAACCTGAGTGAGAACCTCGGACAAGAAGCTAGGAAAAACTACAGAGAAAGCTGTTTCAAAAAATGGACTGAGCAAGAGGAAACTGAGAGGGTGGTGAGATTTAAAGGCTTAGTAAGAACTTCTAATCCTGTAAAGTATGAATACAAAATAGTAAACTTGTCTTATTACAGTCTAACAATGCAACATGTAAAAGTACTTGAACTTGGGATTAATTTTGTACCTAGTCATAGGGCGGACTTAGTAGAAACAATATTGCAGTTAAAGTTTTTCACCCATAAACTGAATCTGAATTTTTTATTGAAGGATGTTGCTCTTAAGAAAATTATAAAAGCCTTCATTTTTAATTCGAGTTTGAATTACACTATATGACTGTTTGAAGAACTTTGTGAGAAAGAGATGACAGAGGCATTGAAAAACAAAAATAAGTCTATACACTATAATTTAACTCAGGAAGAAAATGAAGCTTTAAAAGAACTGCAAAACTGCAAAAATTTAAGATTTATGAAAGCTGATAAGGGAGGTGGGTTGCTAATAATGAATGAGACTGAATACAAAAAAAATCTGTGCATAAACTGTTAAACAATGAGGACGGATATTTAGAAGTGGACATATTAGCAGTACATAATAGTTATAAATTTGTGTATAGTTTCTTATATGAACTATTAATGAATACTTATATTATACACAGTACATATGAATTAATGAATATAGAATGTCCTAAAGTAGGGGTCCTTTGGGATACCCAAAGTAGATAAGGATAACATAAATCCATCTATACATCGATCAAAGATGGCCGCCAGATAGAAAGCACTCATTTCTGCCTGCTCTCAAAATATTAGTCAATCCATTCAAATCATCTGTGACTACTATATCGAATCAAAACTAAAAGCATTAAGGAGCATAAGGGGATTAGTAAACTTACTTACCTGATCTTCAATTTCCAAAAAAAAAAAAAAAAAGGAAGGAAGGAACTTACTTGGATGAATAAATCCCCATACATAGTGGCACAGTGGTGATCCAGATTACATGTGCTTGGGCCTACCAATCTCCAGATTGCCTAAACAAACAAACAAAGGAGAATCATTCTAATCAAAATGGAACAACAAACCACTAAATCTAGATTTTCTCTAATTAACTCTACAGAAAAAGAAGTCTCTTCAAAAAGACAAAAAAACAAATAAATCACAATCCGAAGCTTCTAAACAGACTCAAAAAGCTAAAAGTGAACAGCCATTCACATTAGAAGAATTCAAAGAAGCTCTAATCCCCCTTCAGTCAGAAATACAAGCTTTCTCTACAAAGCTAACAGATTTTGGAAGAAATCTGGAACACATGATGACAAGAATAGAGCAAAATGAAGGTAAAATACTAAATAATGAATTGAAAATACAAGAACTACAAAAAGAGGCCTCAGATAGAGACAACATCATCACAGAAATGAAACAAAAAATTATTGACCTGGAAGCAAGAGCCAGAAGAAATAACATCCTAATTAGAGGAATACCGGAGAAATATGAACAATCACAGCTTCATGAAATTGCAAAAGAAATCATTGACAAAATACTAGAAAATAAAGATACAACTAAAAAGATTGAAATTGAGAGAATTCACAGAGCACTTAGAAAATCACAAGTATCTGATACTCCGAGACAAGTTTATGCAAGAATCCTAAATGCTGATTATGCACAATCTATAATAGTAAATGCCAAAAAAAGAAAAGCATCACATGGAATGGCTATAAAATAACCATAGCACAAGATCTTCCACTCCCAATTAAACAGTCAAGACAAGTCTTGCCGCTCTTTTGCAGTTACCTGTTAAACAAAAATATTAAATTCCAAATGAAATATCCGGCAACCCTTTGCTTCCAACAGAATAATGTAAACTATTCTATAAAGACTGTGCATGATGCTAAATCTACATTTACAAAAGTTTTTAAAGAACTACCTTGAAATATAGTTTAATTTTAATCTTACTGATGATCCTTGTCCAGAGAAGGTCCTCCGATACACACTACTGCTGCATTAAGGTAACCAACATTTCAAGTAATAAGATTAAGTTGTAAACCTACTTTAGTGTCTTAAAATTCCATATTTGGGCCTAGTCTACAAACCAAAAGTTTCAAACTCTGCACCCTGACCTTGCAACTACATCCAGGTTAAATAACACGTCAAGCCAATGAAAGATGGCTCCAAAATCACAGCATCTTAGTAACTTAATGTGCAGAAAGGAAGAAAAGGAAAAAAGAAGAGAACACGGAAAAGAATTATACATAAACACGCCTCACATTCCGTAGATTGCTGAAACAAACCAGATCGGGAGACTAATTCAAATATTACATTTCAATTATCCTGCCTAATCTAACAACTTAGTAACCACTAACACAACGCTCAAATTAAAATGAACTTTACCAGAATAAAAAAAAAGCGTCAATCAATGCACACTGAATTGCTATCTGTTGAAGGACTTAATCGAGATTATACACGGCAGCAAATAAATTGGACATTAACTCAATTTTACTCAATCAAAACCTAACTTAACAAATATCTTTGGAACGGATACTGCAAAAATTGCCGGAAGCTCGGATGAGCAAATGTGCACATGCATTCAGTATTAGTAAATTGCTGTCCCTCTTCTAACAATATGTGCTGAGCGCAAAAGCAAGCAAAGGCTCTTAATAAACAAAGGCATTACATACAGATAAAGTAGATTTCAGCATCAGATGCAAGTTTTTACCTCCTCCTCTTAATCTGATAACATTGGCACTCATTTTTATAAATATAAGGAAACTGTGTTGAATGCAGCAAAATCGTTCATTAAGGTACTCATACGTATGCCACAAGCACCAAAGAAACAACAAACATCCGAGACTCTCCAAGAAAGCAACGAGGCAAGGTCACAATATATAATCTCGGCCGTTAAAACTCAAGAAAACAATTATCTTCTTCCTTTTACATCATTTTATAAATACAACTATGCCATATTTCAATAGGTAGTGCATACTTGCCTTAGATGAAAATGGAGTGGTTCTATGTCCTGGAATCTGCATGGACCTTGTGTGAGCTGGGCGAGAAATGAGTCAGTTGTGTCAATTGATCTCCGGTAATCTCCCTGCCTTCTAGATACACAGAGAATACCGATCACGTCCTTCTTCCTCTACCAAACTTGATGGTGAACTAATACAACTATGAAGATCAAAGGGGCATGGTTTGTCACTAAATGACAGGCATATATCTGTTTAATGTGCGCAGCACAAGGGTTGCGACGATAAGAAGAACTCAGGCTATCTGTCTGTATTTACAGGAATTCGTCTAAGCAATGGAAATAAAAGACCTTAGTGAAGATTTTTATGTCCTCATTATCACTCTACCAATGGATAATACCATAGATGTTTCACCGAAATTCTTAATCTATCCACCGGACAAACTAATAATCAGTCATACTCACTCACATTCATTAAAGTTTACGGCTGTTTTTTTTTTTTTTACATATTGCAAGTCCTTCTTCAAGACCCCAACCGGTAAGAAATGAAGGATGAAAATTATATATGGGATCAGAATCTGTGGCACAATATAACAAGAAGCAGCGATAAGTAATATCTGGATTCAGTTGTGGATGGGCTCAAAGTTAAAGGAAAGTTATAAAAGAAGCAGAAAAAGAGTGTGTAATGAAATATACGCGACATAATTCTTGATTATCTATATCCATCAAAGAGACCTAATTTCATAATAGAGCGGATAAGTCAGACCTTTTACAAAATATAAAATATGCTCTTTCGATTATTAGAATGGGTAAGGGACTAAGTATCATATTTTGAACTGTACTAACTTTCTCTATCAAAGATTCAATAAGTCTAGTATATAATATAATATTTCATAGTAACCAAATGTAGGCACAGAAGCTAGTACTGTGCTGAATATCTGATGGATCTTAGATTAAAAATAGACTTCTGTAATATAGTTGGGATTGTATATATGTTTTTGTTACCTCTTACAGAGAAAAGAAGTTTCGTGGTTATGCACGGGTGGGCTCTGCAAGGGGTCGGTTGTCACTCATTAACTAATATACTGTCAGCAATTTTTTCACTACACTCTCCACACTTTATACTTAAACATACTTTTCATACATATAGAAATTATAATACATACCTTACGGACCGCATTAGCTTTCAAGCCCAAAGAGTAGTAAAATGACACTAAGGAAAAATGCTGTTTTTGGAATCATGGAATGTTAAAGGTCTCCAGAATACTAAGAAAAGAAAATTAATCCTACATTTAATATACAATTCGGATACTGAAGTAACGTTTATTCAGGAAACACATATGTCTAGAGCTCAATGGGTAAAGGAAACAAAACGGAAATGGATAAAATCAATCATAGCTGCTGGTAACAATACTGCGTCCAAGGGAGTAGCAATAATAGTTAAAAACCCCTTCAAAGGCACTATAAAAACAAGTGAATATGATCCAAATGGCAGGTAGTGTTATTTAGATTGCTCCATTCCTTCTCTTAACAGAAATATCTTAATACTTAATGTCTACGGCCCCTGCATGCACCAAAATGAGTACATCTATGACATATAATCTATCTTAGAAAAAATTCCAAATGATTTATACTTAATTGGAGGGGATTGGAATATGACTACCAGGCCTGAACTAGACAGAACAAATAAAGATAATAAGCAGCCTACCGATTTAACAAATCTTAGAAATGATCTATTAGAAGATTTTAATTTAGTAGACCCTTTTGAACTCTTCAGACAAGAATCAGGAATCAGTAAATATACATTCTTCTCAACCCCTCTCAAATCATGGTCCAGAATAGATTTCTTCTTAATCTCAACATGCTTCGGAAAGTTTGATATAAAATTTCATATAGATCCTAGAACTATATCTGATCACGCAAAAATTAACCTAATAATAAACGAGACCAAACTAAACACTGGAAATCAATATAGTAAAATCTGGTCCCTAAATCATAACCTCTTGAAAAACAAGGAACTGTGTCAGGAAATAAGAGAACAACTTATACAAACCAACAATAATTTAGAAACAATAAATATCCCCTTGGATATACAATGGGCAGCAACTAAGGCAACATTTAGAGGTATACTAATACAAAAAACATCAATACTCAAAAAACAAGCTAAATCCCATATTGAAAGTCTAGAATTTAATTTAAAAAAACTTGAACTACAAATGCAACTTAGTCATGATCCGGTCCTAGAGAAACAGATCACTTCTATTCAAAAACAAATACAAGAAATACAAATGAATCAGCTCTCCCTTACTGAACTTAAACTTCTACACAAATATTCAGAATGGGCCCAAACTCCATCTAAAATCCTAGCCAGAATAATCAACATAAAACCCCCTTCTTCAACAATAAAACAAATTAAGCATAAAAATAAAACTATCAACTCGGATGGGGAAATCATAAAAGCTTTCAAAGAAATTTATCAGGAGATATATGGTCCACACACCCTGGATGATGAAATAGGAACTAAAAATTTTTTAGATGACCTCCACTTCCCACATATAACAGACACACAAATAGAGCTCCTTAAAACATCAATAACTGCTGAAGAAATATACCTAACCATCAACAATTTGAAATCAGGAAAGTCCCCAGGCCCGGACAGCTATATATCAGAATTTTATAAAACATTCATGAAACACCTAGTCCCAATCCTACTCAAAGTTTACAACTATATAAGAAAATTTGGAATCACAGACCTATACATTAACAACTCTAAAACGATCCTTATACCAAAACCAAATACATCTGGTATTAATCCCAATGACTACCGCCCAATTACACTAATCAACCTAGACATAAAAATATTAGCAAAAATATTGGCCCATAGATTGAATCAAGTAATTCCTTCCATCATATCTGCAGAACAGCTAGGTTTTATGAAAAGCAGACAAGTCTGGGATAACACATTATCAATAGAAGCTATAATAAATATGACAGTCAAAGATGCCTCCCCAAGTACGTCTCTGTGGACGCGGAAAAAGCTTTTGACAGAGTTAATCTAAACTTCTTGTTCATAATTTTAAAAATTTCGCTTTACCTGAGGAATTTATTGATATGATCAAAGTTCTATATAATAAGGCCACCACTACATTACATATAAATAAAAAGAATTTGCGCCCTATACATATAATAAATGGAACCAGGCAGGGATGCCCACTTTCTCCATATCTTTTCAACCTATATTTAGAAGTTCTCCTTTTAAAATTAAGTCAAAAAACTTTTAACCACCCTGTTTATATTTCAAAGGTTCTAACCAAATACACAGCTTATGCTGATGACCTCAACATCTATTTTCAACAACCTTCTACTGATTTGATAAAAATTTTAAATTCCATTGACAAATTCTCTGCAATATCAAACTATGCTATGAACACAAGTAAGTCAAAAATTTTCCCACTAAATCCTCTTAACCATAAGGAGTTTTTCTTTCCAGACTCAAAAATTAAAATAGAATACTCACTCAAATATTTAGTTGTTACATTTATTCACCCACAAAAGGAAATCATAAAAGAAAATCTGTACATGGTTTGGTCAAAAATTACAAAAGACTTGGCCAGATGGGAAAAATTAAACCTCTCTCTCCTCTCCAAGGCATCAATCATAAAATTTAATATACTTCCAAAAATTCTGTATCAATTTCAGGCAATTAGTCAAAGCGTGACAAATAAATTCTTTGTCAAAATGGAAACAACATGGGGTAAATTTATGTGGCACCCGAAAAATGTTAGAATTAGTTACAAAATACTTGCATCACCCAAAGAAAAAGGTGGTTTAAGTCTTCCTGATTTCCAGACATATTATCATATCATCAATGCTAATCATATTGTTCGCCTAACACATTATGACCCGCATGACAATTCTTGGTTCCCTCTCTGGATAAAAATATATTACCAATATTTAAGCACTTCTAATGTTAACCCAAAAGTCATTCCTTTTCTTAGCAGCAAAAATCTAAGGAACCTCAATATTCATCCGATAATAATTAACAAAGTAATATGTTTTTAATCTCTTATATCTTCTCTAAATATAAAAAACTCCCTAATCATGGCACAACCAATTCATAAAAATCCTGAGATTAAGTTAAATAATAATATGTTAAATCTAGAAAAATATCCAATTATTAAAAACTGTACAATATGGGATTTCTATCAAATAAAAAATAAACCCCTAGAGTTTATCATTGATCAATTGGCAGCAAATAAAAAATATTGCCTGATAATTAAACAAATAATGTATTTAGTAAATTTAAAAACTTCAGGAATCAATGTAAAACCACAAGAATTTCAGCTATATCAACAAATTATTTCCCATCTACTACAAAAAACTAAAATGCTTTCAAACACCTATAAACTAATCAATCGATCCAAAGATCAAAATGAAATAGTATACTCAAAATACTGGATGACCAAAAATGTAAATCTATCAATTGAACAAAGAATAGCAGCAATAGATATAACCACAAAACTCACACCCTATAAAAACTAATCTATACTCAAATCATGATTAATAATAATGCTTACCATACACCATCTTTTCTAAATAAAATAAATCCCAACTCCTCACCTTTTTGCTCCTTTTGTCCCACCACAATTGCCAATACTCTCCATATTTTCTGGTCTTGCAAAACTGTCCATATACTTTGGTGCTCTCTGAGAGTGAAATTGGAGAAATCAGGCTATATGAAATCCACCCTTTTGTGGGAAATGGCAATTCTAAATATCTTTCCTAATAATTACACATTAGAATCCAAACATCTCATAGTAACGTTAAGTGCACTGCTTAAATACTACATTGCTCTTAAATGGCTTAACAGAGATAAAATTTCCTGGTCAGAATTTAAAAATGTAGCTGTCAAATATGTGTTGACCAACAAATTAAAATCTGTAAGCAAAAAGAAATTGTCCTATTTCAGGAAATACTGTGGAAAGCTTATCGAAATTCTAACTTAACTCTAAAGATAGACTAGTATATAGTACTCCTCTCTACTCTACTCTCAATATAACTCATAGATGGTCCTTCTTCAAGTTCATAACTGAGATGGTGTATAACATAAATAACAAAAAGGTATGGTATGAACTCTAGATTTATCATTGTTCATTAACAAGGTTTCATTCAACTCAATAATTAAACCCATTATACTATTAATGAGTGACAACCCAGTGTATGTATATGTAAATATTGTAAATAGTTTTTATGAAAGAAATGGTACAGAATTAAGAATTCCTTATCATTTTTTTTCTGTCATGCATCAAGTTTATTTTAATTCTATTGTTATTTACCTATAATGTGTAAAAGTGAATTAGGTTTTGAACTGCAGTGATAAGGTCAAAAATTTGTACAAGATATTTTATGTTAACATGACCTTAGGTAACTTTGTTGTTATCTTGTATATACCATGTATTAACTTTTTATAATAAGCAGACATTTTAGTTTTCTTGTGAAATTGAAATAAAAATTTAATTTGAAAAAAAAAAAGAATAACATAAATCCACCATTCCATCCTATTGTGTCAGCTTCTAACAGTATCTGTGATGGTATCGCATTGTATTTAGACACTTTGTTTAACCCTTTGGTGCAAAAATTGAAATCATATTTACAAGATTCTTGGGATCTTCTGTTAAAATTGATAGAATTCAATGCAATTTATGAGTATAGTGGAGTAAATGTTAATTTTTTAACAATGGATTTGAGTCCTTTGTTTACGAATATTCCACATCATAAAGGTATACATGCGTTAAGAACTTTTTTAGTTAATAATACTGTTTTTTTTTCAGATAAGATATTTTTGTGCTGCTCTTTAATGGAGATTATATTAGAAAATAATTATTTCCTATTAGATAAGAAATACTTTAAACAAATATAGGGAGTGGCAATGGGGTCTAGTGTAGCACCTTCATTTGCAAACCTGGTTTTAGGGTGGTGGGAAGAAGAGGTTTTACCTAAATGTTCCTATTTTAACTATATAATTTTATACATGCATTTTGTAGATGATTTACTATTTATAGTTAATTTAAATGCTGAGGACACCCAAAAGTTTGTAGGTGAGCTTAATGGAGTTTCTGACTTTTTTAAATTTTAAAATTAGTGGGTATGGAAGGCGTATAATTTGTTTAGATGTTTGTCTAGATTAGGATTTAAGAAACAGACTGATAGTAAAATTTATAGAAAAAAGATGTTTTCTAACAACTATTTACACTATAAAAGTGGACATCCTGATTGTTTAAAGAAAAATATTCTGAGAGGACAAATTATTTGAGTATCCCGTATGACTACCAAAGAAAAAGATTTTCTAAGTGAAATTGTTACAATAATAGAATTATTTAAAGAAAGAGTGTATAAAGAAGAAACTTTGTATAGGACAGCTATGGAAATTTCTGATAAAAGGTTAACCAGTTTTAAACCTATTTTAAAGGGGACAAATGTTTATGTAAACAAGAAAGAAAACAGTTTAGACAAAAGTCCAGTATTTATTCTTGATATGTCAGTTTATTCTAACACTATTAAAACTGTTATTAAAAATAACTGAAGAGTTTTACAAGCTAACCGGGATGTAAGGCAAACTATAAAGCAGCAACCAACCTTTGTATATCAGAAAACAAAGAGCTTTAAAGGTATACTAGAGAAACAAAATACTTTGATAATAGAAAAGCCACATGCAGACAAAGAAAAAGGTATGTGTACCATTTGCAGGTATAGTAATGTTGCAAAGTTTGTGTTAGTTGAAAATGCAGATTTCATAATTTACATAAAAGAGAGATATACCTGCAATCTAAAGGGTTTGTGTATACTGCAGTGTGTTCTGGGTGTCCCAGCTACTATATTGGCATGACTACTCATACCTTAGAAAAATGTATTAAGGAACATTTATATAACATAAAGGTTAAGGATGACAACAGTGTCTTGTATAAACATTCAAAAATTTGTCTTGGGTATAAAAAGTTTTTATTTTCTGTTATAGCATATGTGACACATGATTTGAGAGAAGAAAGTTATAAAAACAAGGTAGAAATGGCTGAAGCAAAGTGGCAAATAAAATTATGTGCTCACCAACCCCCAGGTTTGAATGAAAATATTAATTTTAAATGTTTTTGAAAGACAAGAGAATTAAAATTTGAGTGAAAAAAATTTAGTTGGTTTTAGTTACCAAATATACTGAAATTGACTTCTATGTTGTTTTAAATATTTTAATTGGTTAATTAATTGATTAGTTAATATTGTATAAAAGGAGGCTGAAATTTTGGTGATTTTATTCTGATGAAGTCTATTTGATGAAACTGTAATAAAGTGTTTGATGCTATTTGGAGTTTATTCTTATTGTTTCCAAGAGTCTCCAGTGTTCATGGTGGTTTTTGTTATTTTGGTGTATTGATTTCCATCTTTGTGTGTTTTTAGTTATATATATATTTTTTAATTCTTACTGATAATGATGGCCTCCTGTCTCTCAAACTTAGGAAAATCCCTTAAGTAATAACTGTGTTGTAAGCCAAAATATGTGTAGTTTAAAATTTCATTATCTAGTGTATGTTGCTCAGCTTCTAGATCATGGATCCTAGTTTCAATATGCTTCTGTAGTACATGAAGTAAATTCAAGCCAGTACTGTCAATCAGTTAAATTAACGCTTTGTAAATGCGCTCATTTTTATGTCAGCCATAAACCTGGAAAGATATAACCCCAAAGAGATTTGTCTGACTTGTAAACATTGTTCAAAGTACAATTTTTCAAGAGTGGGAGATTTATGTTTAACATTTTTTTCATAATCCCTTATCACAGAGTTAAGATCCTTAGGTGAACTTGTAGAATCAGTACTTTGTGAAACTGCCCATTGTTCCTTATAAAGTTCATGGAAGGGCTTGTCGGTTTTGCGAGAGCCACTATAAGATCAGTACAGGTCTAACTTTGAGGTTGTTCTGATACAGCAGAATCACTGTAATTGGAAACAGACTGTGACTCAATCAATTCCTGTGAATTATCCTGCAAGATAGTAGCTGTCAATTTTTTTTTCAAATGTGCATCAAGTCCCCTCAGTGAATTACTTACATTTTGTATTAAAGCACTTGAGTCCTCTGAAGTGTAATGTAAGGAAGGGATAA